>NW_027258646.1:0-61899 GCF_045791955.1 Oncorhynchus clarkii lewisi | reverse complement strand
TAACTGGAGCTGCTCAGAGTGGGAAATACAACTTCACACACAGACTAACAAGCTACTCAGAGAGGGAAATACAACTTCCTA
Source organism: Oncorhynchus clarkii lewisi (assembly GCF_045791955.1). Classification (NCBI taxonomy): domain Eukaryota; kingdom Metazoa; phylum Chordata; class Actinopteri; order Salmoniformes; family Salmonidae; genus Oncorhynchus; species Oncorhynchus clarkii. The sequence goes on along the minus strand of NW_027258646.1, from coordinate 61,818 downwards.
CACCTAACTGGAGCTGCTCAGAGTGGGAAATACAACTTCCTACACCTAACGAGCTGCTCAGAGTGGGAAATACAACTTCCTACACCTAATAAGCTGCTCAGAGAGGGAAATAAAACTTCCTACACCTAACAAGCTGCCCAGAGAGGGAAATACAACTTCATACACCTAACTGGAGCTACTCAGAGAGGGAAATACAACTTCCTACTCCTAACGAGATGCTCAGAGAGGGAAATACAACTTCCTACAACTAACGAGCTGCTTAGAGAGGGAAATACAACTTCCTACAACTAACGAGCTGCTCAGAGAGGGAAATACAACTTCCTACACCTAACGAGCTGCTCAGAGAGGGAAATACAACCTCCTACACCTAACTGTAGCAGCTCAGAGAGGGAAATACAACTTCCTACACCTCACTGGAGCTGGTCAGAGAGGGAAATACAACTTCCTACACCTCACTGGAGCTGGTCAGAGAGGGAAATACAACTTCCTACACCTAACTGGAGCTACTCAGAGAAGGAAATACAACTTCCTTACACCTAACCGGAGCTGCTCAGAGAGGGAAATACAACTTCCTACACCTAACTGGAGCTGCTCAGAGAGGGAAATACAACTTCCTACACCTAACTGGAGCTGCTCAGAGTGGGAAATACAACTTCCTTCACCAAACGAGCTGCTCAGGGAGGGAAATACAACTTCCTACAACTAAGGAGCAGCTCAGAGAGAGAAATACAACCTCCTACACCTAACTGTAGCAGCTCAGAGAGGGAAATACAACTTCCTATACCTAACTGGAGCAGCTCAGAGAGGGAAATACAACTTCCTATTCCTAACTGGAGATGCTCAGAGAGGGAAATACAACTTCCTACACCTAACTGGAGCTGCTCAGAGAGTGAAATACAACTTCCTACACCTAACGAGCTGCTCAGAGAGGGAAATACAACTTCCTACACCTAACGAGCTGCTCAGAGAGGGAAACACAACTTCCTACACCTAACTGGAGCTGCTCAGAGAGGGAAATACAACTTCCTGCAACAAACTGGAGCTGCTCAGAGAGGCAAATACAACTTCCTACACCTAACGAGCTGCTCAGAGTGGGAAATACAACTTCTTACAACTAACTGGAGCTGCTCATAGTGGGAAATACAACTTCCTACACCTAACGAGCTGCTCAGAGAGGGAAATACAACTTCCTACACCTAACTGGAGCTGCTCAGAGAGGGAAATACAACTTCCTACAACTAACGAGATGCTCAGAGAGGGAAATACAACTTCCTGCACCTAACTGGAGCTGCTCAGAGTGGGAAATACAACTTCACACACAGACTAACAAGCTACTCAGAGAGGGAAATACAACTTCCTACACCTAACTGGAGCTGCTCAGAGTGGGAAATACAACTTCTTACACCTAACGAGCTGCTCAGAGTGGGAAATACAACTTCCTACACGTAATAAGCTGCTCAGAGAGGGAAATAAAACTTCCTACACCTAACAAGCTGCCCAGAGAGGGAAATACAACTTTATACACCTAACTGGAGCTGCTCAGAGAGGGAAATACAACTTCCTACTCCTAACGAGATGCTCAGAGAGGGAAATACAACTTCCTACAAATAACGAGCTGCTTAGAGAGGGAAATACAACTTCCTACAACTAACGAGCTGCTCAGAGAGGGAAATACAACTTCCTACACCTAACGAGCTGCTCAGAGAGGGAAATACAACCTCCTACACCTAACTGTAGCAGCTCAGAGAGGGAAATACAACTTCCTATACCTAACTGGAGCAGCTCAGAGAGGGAAATACAACTTCCTATTCCTAACTGGAGATGCTCAGAGAGGGAAATGCAACTTCCTACACCTAACTGGAGCTGCTCAGAGAGTGAAATACAACTTCCTACACCTAACTGGAGCTGCTCAGAGAGGGAAATACAACTTCCTACAACAAACTGGAGCTGCTCAGAGAGGCAAATACAACTTCCTACACCTAACGAGCTGCTCAGAGTGGGAAATACAACTTCCTACAACTAACTGGAGCTGCTCATAGTGGGAAATACAACTTCCTACACCTAACGAGCTGCTCAGAGAGGGAAATACAACTTCCTACACCTAACTGGAGCTGCTCAGAGAGGGAAATACAACTTCCTACAACTAACGAGATGCTCAGAGAGGGAAATACAACTTCCTGCACCTAACTGGAGCTGCTCAGAGTGGGAAATACAACTTCACACACAGACTAACAAGCTACTCAGAGAGGGAAATACAACTTCCTACACCTAACTGGAGCTGTTCAGAGTGGGAAATACAACTTCTTACACCTAACGAGCTGCTCAGAGTGGGAAATACAACTTCCTACACCTAATAAGCTGCTCAGAGAGGGAAATAAAACTTCCTACACCTAACAAGCTGTCCAGAGAGGGAAATACAACTTCCTACACCTAACTGGAGCTGCTCAGAGAGGGAAATACAACTTCCTACTCCTAACGAGCTGCTCAGAGAGGGAAATACAACTTCCTACAACTAACGAGCTGCTTAGAGAGGGAAATACAACTTCCTACAACTAACGAGCTGCTCAGAGAGGGAAATACAACTTCCTACACCTAACGAGCGGCTCAGAGAGGGAAATACAACTTCCTACAACTAACGAGCTGCTCAGAGGTGGGAAATACAACTTCCTACACCTAACGAGCTGCTCAGAGAGGGAAAAACAACTTCCTACACCTAACTGGAGCTGCTCAGAGAGGGAAATATAACATTCTACACCTAACTGGAGCTACTCAGAGAGGGAAATACAACTTCCTACACCTAACTGGAGCTGCTCAGAGAGGGGAATACAACTTCCTACACCTAACTTTAGCTGCTCAGTGAGGGAAATACCACTTCCTACACCTAACGAGCTGCTCAGGGAGGGATGTACAACTTTATACACCTAATGAGCTGCTCAGAGAGGGAAATACAACTTCCTATACCTAACTGGAGCTGCTCAGAGAGGGAAATACAACTTCCTACACCTCACTGGAGCTGCTCAGAGAGGGAAATACAGCTTCCTACACCTAACGAGCTGCTCAGAGAGGGAAATACAACTTCCTACACCTAACGAGCTGTTCAAAGAGGGAAATACAACTTCCTACACCTAACTGGAGCTGCTCAGAGAGGGAAATACAACTTCCTACACCTAACGAGCTGTTCAAAGAGGGAAATACAACTTCCTACACCTAACTGGAGCTGATCAGAGAGGGAAATACAACTTCCTACACATAACGAGCTGTTCAAAGAGGGAAATACAACTTCCTACACCTAACTGGAGCTGCTCAGAGAGGGAAATACAACTTCCTACACCTAACGAGCTGTTCAAAGAGGGAAATACAACTTCCTACACCTAACTGGAGCTGATCAGAGAGGGAAATACAACTTCCTACACCTAACTGGAGCAGCTCAGAGAGGGAAATACAACTTCCTACACCGAACGAGCTGCTCAGAGTGGGAAATACAACTTCCTACAACTAACGAACTGCTCAAAGAGGGAAATACAACTTCCTTCACCAAACGAGCTGCTCAGGGAGGGAAATACAACTTCCTACAACTAAGGAGCAGCTCAGAGAGAGAAATACAACCTCCTACACCTAACTGTAGCAGCTCAGAGAGGGAAATACAACTTCCTATACCTAACTGGAGCAGCTCAGAGAGGGAAATACAACTTCCTATTCCTAACTGGAGATGCTCAGAGAGGGAAATACAACTTCCTACACCTAACTGGAGCTGCTCAGAGAGTGAAATACAACTTCCTACACCTAACGAGCTGCTCAGAGAGGGAAATACAACTTCCTACACCTAACGAGCTGCTCAGAGAGGGAAACACAACTTCCTACACCTAACTGGAGCTGCTCAGAGAGGGAAATACAACTTCCTGCAACAAACTGGAGCTGCTCAGAGAGGCAAATACAACTTCCTACACCTAACGAGCTGCTCAGAGTGGGAAATACAACTTCTTACAACTAACTGGAGCTGCTCATAGTGGGAAATACAACTTCCTACACCTAACGAGCTGCTCAGAGAGGGAAATACAACTTCCTACACCTAACTGGAGCTGCTCAGAGAGGGAAATACAACTTCCTACAACTAACGAGATGCTCAGAGAGGGAAATACAACTTCCTGCACCTAACTGGAGCTGCTCAGAGTGGGAAATACAACTTCACACACAGACTAACAAGCTACTCAGAGAGGGAAATACAACTTCCTACACCTAACTGGAGCTGCTCAGAGTGGGAAATACAACTTCTTACACCTAACGAGCTGCTCAGAGTGGGAAATACAACTTCCTACACGTAATAAGCTGCTCAGAGAGGGAAATAAAACTTCCTACACCTAACAAGCTGCCCAGAGAGGGAAATACAACTTTATACACCTAACTGGAGCTGCTCAGAGAGGGAAATACAACTTCCTACTCCTAACGAGATGCTCAGAGAGGGAAATACAACTTCCTACAAATAACGAGCTGCTTAGAGAGGGAAATACAACTTCCTACAACTAACGAGCTGCTCAGAGAGGGAAATACAACTTCCTACACCTAACGAGCTGCTCAGAGAGGGAAATACAACCTCCTACACCTAACTGTAGCAGCTCAGAGAGGGAAATACAACTTCCTATACCTAACTGGAGCAGCTCAGAGAGGGAAATACAACTTCCTATTCCTAACTGGAGATGCTCAGAGAGGGAAATGCAACTTCCTACACCTAACTGGAGCTGCTCAGAGAGTGAAATACAACTTCCTACACCTAACTGGAGCTGCTCAGAGAGGGAAATACAACTTCCTACAACAAACTGGAGCTGCTCAGAGAGGCAAATACAACTTCCTACACCTAACGAGCTGCTCAGAGTGGGAAATACAACTTCCTACAACTAACTGGAGCTGCTCATAGTGGGAAATACAACTTCCTACACCTAACGAGCTGCTCAGAGAGGGAAATACAACTTCCTACACCTAACTGGAGCTGCTCAGAGAGGGAAATACAACTTCCTACAACTAACGAGATGCTCAGAGAGGGAAATACAACTTCCTGCACCTAACTGGAGCTGCTCAGAGTGGGAAATACAACTTCACACACAGACTAACAAGCTACTCAGAGAGGGAAATACAACTTCCTACACCTAACTGGAGCTGTTCAGAGTGGGAAATACAACTTCTTACACCTAACGAGCTGCTCAGAGTGGGAAATACAACTTCCTACACCTAATAAGCTGCTCAGAGAGGGAAATAAAACTTCCTACACCTAACAAGCTGTCCAGAGAGGGAAATACAACTTCCTACACCTAACTGGAGCTGCTCAGAGAGGGAAATACAACTTCCTACTCCTAACGAGCTGCTCAGAGAGGGAAATACAACTTCCTACAACTAACGAGCTGCTTAGAGAGGGAAATACAACTTCCTACAACTAACGAGCTGCTCAGAGAGGGAAATACAACTTCCTACACCTAACGAGCGGCTCAGAGAGGGAAATACAACTTCCTACAACTAACGAGCTGCTCAGAGGTGGGAAATACAACTTCCTACACCTAACGAGCTGCTCAGAGAGGGAAAAACAACTTCCTACACCTAACTGGAGCTGCTCAGAGAGGGAAATATAACATTCTACACCTAACTGGAGCTACTCAGAGAGGGAAATACAACTTCCTACACCTAACTGGAGCTGCTCAGAGAGGGGAATACAACTTCCTACACCTAACTTTAGCTGCTCAGTGAGGGAAATACCACTTCCTACACCTAACGAGCTGCTCAGGGAGGGATGTACAACTTTATACACCTAATGAGCTGCTCAGAGAGGGAAATACAACTTCCTATACCTAACTGGAGCTGCTCAGAGAGGGAAATACAACTTCCTACACCTCACTGGAGCTGCTCAGAGAGGGAAATACAGCTTCCTACACCTAACGAGCTGCTCAGAGAGGGAAATACAACTTCCTACACCTAACGAGCTGTTCAAAGAGGGAAATACAACTTCCTACACCTAACTGGAGCTGCTCAGAGAGGGAAATACAACTTCCTACACCTAACGAGCTGTTCAAAGAGGGAAATACAACTTCCTACACCTAACTGGAGCTGATCAGAGAGGGAAATACAACTTCCTACACATAACGAGCTGTTCAAAGAGGGAAATACAACTTCCTACACCTAACTGGAGCTGCTCAGAGAGGGAAATACAACTTCCTACACCTAACGAGCTGTTCAAAGAGGGAAATACAACTTCCTACACCTAACTGGAGCTGATCAGAGAGGGAAATACAACTTCCTACACCTAACTGGAGCAGCTCAGAGAGGGAAATACAACTTCCTACACCGAACGAGCTGCTCAGAGTGGGAAATACAACTTCCTACAACTAACGAACTGCTCAAAGAGGGAAATACAACTTCCTACAACAAACGAGCTGCTCAGAGAGGGAAATACAACTTCCTACAACTAACGAGCTGCTCAGAGGTGGGAAATACAACTTCCTACAACTAACGAGCTGCTCAGAGAGGGAAATACAACTTCCTACAACTAACGAGCTGCTCAGAGAGGGAAATACAACTTCCTACACCTAACTGGAGCTGCTCAGAGAGGGAAATACAACTTCCTACACCTAACTGGAGCAGCTCAGAGAGGGAAATACAACTTCCTACACCGAACGAGCTGCTCAGAGTGGGAAATACAACTTCCAACACCTAATGAGCTGCTCAGAGAGGGAAATACAACTTCCTACACCTAACGAGCTGTTCAAAGAGGGAAATACAACTTCCTATTCCTAACTGGAGCAGCTCAGAGAGGGAAATACAACTTCCTACACCTCACTGGAGCTGCTCAGAGAGGGAAATACAACTTCCTACACCTAACGAGCTGCTCAGAGAGGGAAATACAACTTCCTATACCTAACTGGAGCAGCTCAGAGAGGGAAATACAACTTCCTACACCTCACTGGAGCTGCTCAGAGAGGGAAATATAACTTCCTACACCTAACGAGCTGCTCAGAGAGGGAAATACAACTTCCTACACATAACTAGCTGTTCAAAGAGGGAAATACAACTTCCTACACCTAACTGGAGCTGCTCAGAGAGGGAAATACAACTTCCTACACCTAACGAGCTGTTCAAAGAGGGAAATACAACTTCCTACACCTAACTGGAGCTGCTCAGAGAGGGAAATACAACTTCCTACACCTAACTGGAGCAGCTCAGAGAGGGAAATACAACTTCCTACACCGAACGAGCTGCTCAGAGTGGGAAATACAACTTCCTACAACTAACGAGCTGCTCAAAGAGGGAAATACAACTTCCTACAACAAACGAGCTGCTCAGAGAGGGAAATACAACTTCCTACAACTAACGAGCTGCTCAGAGGTGGGAAATACAACTTCCTACAACTAACTGGAGCAGCTCAGAGAGGGAAATACAACTTCCTACAACTAACGAGCTGCTCAGAGAGGGAAATACAACTTCCTACACCTAACGAGCTGCTCAGAGAGGGAAATACAACCTCCTACACCTAACTGTAGCAGCTCAGAGAGGGAAATACAACTTCCTATACCTAACTGGAGCAGCTCAGAGAGGGAAATACAACTTCCTATTCCTAACTGGAGATGCTCAGAGAGGGAAATGCAACTTCCTACACCTAACTGGAGCTGCTCAGAGAGTGAAATACAACTTCCTACACCTAACTGGAGCTGCTCAGAGAGGGAAATACAACTTCCTACAACTAACTGGAGCTGCTCATAGTGGGAAATACAACTTCCTACACCTAACGAGCTGCTCAGAGAGGGAAATACAACTTCCTACACCTAACTGGAGCTGCTCAGAGAGGGAAATACAACTTCCTACAACTAACGAGATGCTCAGAGAGGGAAATACAACTTCCTGCACCTAACTGGAGCTGCTCAGAGTGGGAAATACAACCTCACACACAGACTAACAAGCTACTCAGAGAGGGAAATACAACTTCCTACACCTAACTGGAGCTGTTCAGAGTGGGAAATACAACTTCCTACACCTAACGAGCTGCTCAGAGTGGGAAATACAACTTCCTACACCTAATAAGCTGCTCAGAGAGGGAAATAAAACTTCCTACACCTAACAAGCTGTCCAGAGAGGGAAATACAACTTCCTACACCTAACTGGAGCTGCTCAGAGAGGGAAATACAACTTCCTACTCCTAACGAGCTGCTCAGAGAGGGAAATACAACTTCCTACAACTAACGAGCTGCTTAGAGAGGGAAATACAACTTCCTACAACTAACGAGCTGCTCAGAGAGGGAAATACAACTTCCTACACCTAACGAGCTGCTCAGAGAGGGAAATACAACTTCCTACAACTAACGAGCTGCTCAGAGGTGGGAAATACAACTTCCTACACCTAACGAGCTGCTCAGAGAGGGAAAAACAACTTCCTACACCTAACTGGAGCTGCTCAGAGAGGGAAATATAACATTCTACACCTAACTGGAGCTACTCAGAGAGGGAAATACAACTTCCTACACCTAACTGGAGCTGCTCAGAGAGGGGAATACAACTTCCTACACCTAACTTTAGCTGCTCAGTGAGGGAAATACCACTTCCTACACCTAACGAGCTGCTCAGGGAGGGATGTACAACTTTATACACCTAATGAGCTGCTCAGAGAGGGAAATACAACTTCCTATACCTAACTGGAGCTGCTCAGAGAGGGAAATACAACTTCCTACACCTCACTGGAGCTGCTCAGAGAGGGAAATACAACTTCCTACACCTAACGAGCTGCTCAGAGAGGGAAATACAACTTCCTACACCTAACGAGCTGTTCAAAGAGGGAAATACAACTTCCTACACCTAACTGGAGCTGCTCAGAGAGGGAAATACAACTTCCTACACCTAACGAGCTGTTCAAAGAGGGAAATACAACTTCCTACACCTAACTGGAGCTGATCAGAGAGGGAAATACAACTTCCTACACATAACGAGCTGTTCAAAGAGGGAAATACAACTTCCTACACCTAACTGGAGCTGCTCAGAGAGGGAAATACAACTTCCTACACCTAACGAGCTGTTCAAAGAGGGAAATACAACTTCCTACACCTAACTGGAACTGATCAGAGAGGGAAATACAACTTCCTACACCTAACTGGAGCAGCTCAGAGAGGGAAATACAACTTCCTACACCGAACGAGCTGCTCAGAGTGGGAAATACAACTTCCTACAACTAACGAACTGCTCAAAGAGGGAAATACAACTTCCTACAACAAACGAGCTGCTCAGAGAGGGAAATACAACTTCCTACAACTAACGAGCTGCTCAGAGGTGGGAAATACAACTTCCTACAACTAACGAGCTGCTCAGAGAGGGAAATACAACTTCCTACAACTAACGAGCTGCTCAGAGAGGGAAATACAACTTCCTACACCTAACTGGAGCTGCTCAGAGAGGGAAATACAACTTCCTACACCTAACTGGAGCAGCTCAGAGAGGGAAATACAACTTCCTACACCGAACGAGCTGCTCAGAGTGGGAAATACAACTTCCAACACCTAATGAGCTGCTCAGAGAGGGAAATACAACTTCCTACACCTAACGAGCTGTTCAAAGAGGGAAATACAACTTCCTATTCCTAACTGGAGCAGCTCAGAGAGGGAAATACAACTTCCTACACCTCACTGGAGCTGCTCAGAGAGGGAAATACAACTTCCTACACCTAACGAGCTGCTCAGAGAGGGAAATACAACTTCCTATACCTAACTGGAGCAGCTCAGAGAGGGAAATACAACTTCCTACACCTCACTGGAGCTGCTCAGAGAGGGAAATATAACTTCCTACACCTAACGAGCTGCTCAGAGAGGGAAATACAACTTCCTACACATAACTAGCTGTTCAAAGAGGGAAATACAACTTCCTACACCTAACTGGAGCTGCTCAGAGAGGGAAATACAACTTCCTACACCTAACGAGCTGTTCAAAGAGGGAAATACAACTTCCTACACCTAACTGGAGCTGCTCAGAGAGGGAAATACAACTTCCTACACCTAACTGGAGCAGCTCAGAGAGGGAAATACAACTTCCTACACCGAACGAGCTGCTCAGAGTGGGAAATACAACTTCCTACAACTAACGAGCTGCTCAAAGAGGGAAATACAACTTCCTACAACAAACGAGCTGCTCAGAGAGGGAAATACAACTTCCTACAACTAACGAGCTGCTCAGAGGTGGGAAATACAACTTCCTACAACTAACTGGAGCAGCTCAGAGAGGGAAATACAACTTCCTACACCGAACGAGCTGCTCAGAGTGGGAAATACAACTTCCAACACATAATGAGCTGCTCAGAGAGGGAAATACAACTTCCTACACCTAACGAGCTGTTCAAAGAGGGAAATACAACTTCCTATTCCTAACTGGAGCAGCTCAGAGAGGGAAATACAACTTCCTACACCTCACTGGAGCTGCTCAGAGAGGGAAATACAACTTCCTACACCTAACGAGCTGCTCAGAGAGGGAAATACAACTTCCTATACCTAACTGGAGCAGCTCAGAGAGGGAAATACAACTTCCTACACCTCACTGGAGCTGCTCAGAGAGGGAAATACAACTTCCTACAACTAAGGAGCATCTCAGAGAGGGAAATACAACCTCCTACACCTAACTGTAGCAGCTCAGATAGGGAAATACAACTTCCTATACCTAACTGGAGCAGCTCAGAGAGGGAAATACAACTTCCTATTCCTAACTGGAGATGCTCAGAGAGGGAAATACAACTTCCTACACCTAACTGGAGCTGCTCAGAGAGTGAAATACAACTTCCTACACCTAACGAGATGCTCAGAGAGGGAAATACAACTTCCTACACCTAACGAGCTGCTCAGAGAGGGAAATACAACTTCCTACACCTAACTGGAGCTGCTCAGAGAGGGAAATACAACTTCCTACAACAAACTGGAGCTGCTCAGAGAGGCAAATACAACTTCCTACACCTAACGAGCTGCTCAGAGAGGGAAATACAACTTCCTACACCTAACTGGAGCTGCTCAGAGAGGGAAATACAACTTCCTACAACTAACGAGATGCTAAGAGAGGGAAATACAACTTCCTGCACCTAACTGGAGCTGCTCAGAGTGGGAAATACAACTTCACACACAGACTAACAAGCTACTCAGAGAGGGAAATACAACTTCCTACACCTAACTGGAGCTGCTCAGAGTGGGAAATACAACATCCTACACCTAACGAGCTGCTCAGAGTGGGAAATACAACTTCCTACACCTAATAAGCTGCTCAGAGAGGGAAATAAAACTTCCAACACCTAACAAGCTGCCCAGAGAGGGAAATACAACTTCCTACACCTAACTGGAGCTACTCAGAGAGGGAAATACAACTTCCTACTCCTAACGAGCTGCTCAGAGAGGGAAATACAACTTCCTACAACTAACGAGCTGCTTAGAGAGGGAATTACAACTTCCTACAACTAACGAGCTGCTCAGAGAGGGAAATACAACTTCCTACACCTAACGAGCTGCTCAGAGAGGGAAATATAACATCCTACACCTAACTGGAGCTGCTCAGAGAGGGGAATACAACTTCCTACACCTAACTTTAGTTGCTCAGGGAGGGAAATACAACTTCCGACACCTAACGAGCTGCTCAGGGAGGGATGTACAACTTTATACACATAATGAGCTGCTCAGAGAGGGAAATACAACTTCCTATACCTAACTGGAGCAGCTCAGAGAGGGAAATACAACTTCCTACACCTCACTGGAGCTGCTCAGAGAGGGAAATACAACTTCCTACACCTAACGAGCTGCTCAGAGAGGGAAATACAACTTCCTACACCTAACGAGCTGCTCAAAGAGGGAAATACAACTTCCTACACCGAACGAGCTGCTCAGAGTGGGAAATACAACTTCCTACAACTAACGAGCTGCTCAAAGAGGGAAAAACAACTTCCTACAACAAACGAGCTGCTCAGAGAGGGAAATACAACTTCCTACACCTAACGAGCTGTTCAAAGAGGGAAATACAACTTCCTATTCCTAACTGGAGCAGCTCAGAGAGGGAAATACAACTTCCTACACCTCGCTGGAGCTGCTCAGAGAGGGAAATACAACTTCCTACACCTAACGAGCTGCTCAGAGAGGGAAATACAACTTCCTATACCTAACTGGAGCAGCTCAGAGAGGGAAATACTACTTCCTACACCTGACTGGAGCTGCTCAGAGAGGGAAATACAACTTCCTACAACTAAGGAGCAGCTCAGAGAGGGAAATACAACCTCCTACACCTAACTGTAGCAGCTCAGAGAGGGAAATACAACTTCCTATACCTAACTGGAGCAGCTCAGAGAGGGAAATACAACTTCCTATTCCTAACTGGAGATGCTCAGAGAGGGAAATACAACTTCCTACACCTAACTGGAGCTGCTCAGAGAGTGAAAAACAACTTCCTACACCTAACGAGATGCTCAGAGAGGGAAATACAACTTACTACACCTAACGAGCTGCTCAGAGAGGGAAATACAACTTCCTACACCTAACGAGCTGCTCAGGGAGGGATGTACAACTTTATACACATAATGAGCTGCTCAGAGAGGGAAATACAACTTCCTATACCTAACTGGAGCAGCTCAGAGAGGGAAATACAACTTCCTACACCTCACTGGAGCTGCTCAGAGAGGGAAATACAACTTCCTACACCTAACGAGCTGCTCAGAGAGGGAAATACAACTTCCTACACCTAACGAGCTGCTCAAAGAGGGAAATACAACTTCCTACACCGAACGAGCTGCTCAGAGTGGGAAATACAACTTCCTACAACTAACGAGCTGCTCAAAGAGGGAAAAACAACTTACTACAACAAACGAGCTGCTCAGAGAGGGAAATACAACTTCCTACACCTAACGAGCTGTTCAAAGAGGGAAATACAACTTCCTATTCCTAACTGGAGCAGCTCAGAGAGGGAAATACAACTTCCTACACCTCGCTGGAGCTGCTCAGAGAGGGAAATACAACTTCCTACACCTAACGAGCTGCTCAGAGAGGGAAATACAACTTCCTATACCTAACTGGAGCAGCTCAGAGAGGGAAATACTACTTCCTACACCTCACTGGAGCTGCTCAGAGAGGGAAATACAACTTCCTACAACTAAGGAGCAGCTCAGAGAGGGAAATTCAACCTCCTACACCTAACTGTAGCAGCTCAGAGAGGGAAATACAACTTCCTATACCTAACTGGAGCAGCTCAGAGAGGGAAATACAACTTCCTATTCCTAACTGGAGATGCTCAGAGAGGGAAATACAACTTCCTACACCTAACTGGAGCTGCTCAGAGAGTGAAAAACAACTTCCTACACCTAACGAGATGCTCAGAGAGGGAAATACAACTTACTACACCTAACGAGCTGCTCAGAGAGGGAAATACAACTTCCTACACCTAACTGGAGCTGCTCAGAGAGGGAAATACAACTTCCTACAACAAACTGGAGCTGCTCAGAGAGGCAAATACAACTTCCTACAACTAACGAGCTGCTCAGAGAGGGAAATACAACTTCCTACACCTAACTGGAGCTGCTCAGAGAGGGAAATACAACTTCCTACAACTAACGAGATGCTCAGAGAGGGAAATACAACTTCCTGCACCTAACTGGAGCTGGTCAGAGTGGGAAATACAACTTCACACACAGACTAACAAGCTACTCAGAGAGGGAAACACAACTTCCTACACCTAACTGGAGCTGCTCAGAGTGGGAAATACTACTTCCTACACCTAACGAGCTGCTCAGAGTGGGAAATACAACTTCCTACACCTAATAAGCTGCTCAGAGAGGGAAATAAAACTTCCAACACCTAACAAGCTGCCCAGAGAGGGAAATACAACTTCCTACACCTAACTGGAGCTACTCAGAGAGGGAAATACAACTTCCTACTCCTAACGAGCTGCTCAGAGAGGGAAATACAACTTCCTACAACTAACGAGCTGCTTAGAGAGGGAATTACAACTTCCTACAACTAACGAGCTGCTCAGAGAGGGAAATACAACTTCCTACACCTAACGAGCTGCTCAGAGAGGGAAATATAACATCCTACACCTAACTGGAGCTACTCAGAGAGGGAAATACAACTTCCTACACCTAACTGGAGCTGCTCAGAGAGGGAAATACAACTTCCTACACCTAACGACCTGCTCAGAGAGGGAAATACAACTTCCTATACCTAACTGGAGCAGCTCAGAGAGGGAAATACAACTTCCTACACCTCACTGGAGCTGCTCAGAGAGGGAAATACAACTTCCTACAACTAAGGAGCAGCTCAGAGAGGGAAATACAACTCCCTATACCTAACTGGAGCAGCTCAGAGAGGGAAATACAACTTCCTATTCCTAACTGGAGATGCTCAGAGAGGGAAATACAACTTCCTACACCTAACGAGCTGCTCAGAGAGGGAAATATAACATCCTACACCTAACTGGAGCTGCTCAGAGAGGGGAATACAACTTCCTACACCTAACTTTAGCTGCTCAGGGAGGGAAATACAACTTCCTACACCTAACGAGCTGCTCAGAGAGGGAAATATAACATCCTACACCTAACTGGAGCTGCTCAGAGAGGGGAATACAACTTCCTACACCTAACTTTAGCTGCTCAGGGAGGGAAATACAACTTCCTACACCTAACGAGCTGCTCAGGGAGGGATGTACAACTTTATACACATAATGAGCTGCTCAGAGAGGGAAATACAACTTCCTATACCTAACTGGAGCAGCTCAGAGAGGGAAATACAACTTCCTACACCTAACTGGAGCTGCTCAGAGAGGGAAATACAACTTCCTACACCTAACAAGCTGCTCAGAGAGGGAAATACAACTTCCTACACCTAACGAGCTGCTCAAAGAGGGAAATACAACTTCCTACACCGAACGAGCTGCTCAGAGTGGGAAATACAACTTCCTACAACTAACGAGCTGCTCAAAGAGGGAAAAACAACTTCCTACAACAAACGAGCTGCTCAGAGAGGGAAATACAACTTCCTACACCTAACGAGCTGTTCAAAGAGGGAAATACAACTTCCTATTCCTAACTGGAGCAGCTCAGAGAGGGAAATACAACTTCCTACACCTCGCTGGAGCTGCTCAGAGAGGGAAATACAACTTCCTACACCTAACGAGCTGCTCAGAGAGGGAAATACAACTTCCTATACCTAACTGGAGCAGCTCAGAGAGGGAAATACTACTTCCTACACCTCACTGGAGCTGCTCAGAGAGGGAAATACAACTTCCTACAACTAAGGAGCAGCTCAGAGAGGGAAATTCAACCTCCTACACCTAACTGTAGCAGCTCAGAGAGGGAAATACAACTTCCTATACCTAACTGGAGCAGCTCAGAGAGGGAAATACAACTTCCTATTCCTAACTGGAGATGCTCAGAGAGGGAAATACAACTTCCTACACCTAACTGGAGCTGCTCAGAGAGTGAAAAACAACTTCCTACACCTAACGAGATGCTCAGAGAGGGAAATACAACTTACTACACCTAACGAGCTGCTCAGAGAGGGAAATACAACTTCCTACACCTAACTGGAGCTGCTCAGAGAGGGAAATACAACTTCCTACAACAAACTGGAGCTGCTCAGAGAGGCAAATACAACTTCCTACACCTAACGAGCTGCTCAGAGAGGGAAATACAACTTCCTACAACTAACGAGATGCTCAGAGAGGGAAATACAACTTCCTGCACCTAACTGGAGCTGCTCAGAGTGGGAAATACAACTTCCTACACCTAACGAGCTGCTCAGAGTGGGAAATACAACTTCCTACACCTAATAAGCTGCTCAGAGAGGGAAATAAAACTTCCAACACCTAACAAGCTGCCCAGAGAGGGAAATACAACTTCCTACACCTAACTGGAGCTACTCAGAGAGGGAAATACAACTTCCTACTCCTAACGAGCTGCTCAGAGAGGGAAATACAACTTCTTACAACTAACGAGCTGCTTAGAGAGGGAATTACAACTTCCTACAACTAACGAGCTGCTCAGAGAGGGAATTACAACTTCCTACACCTAACGAGCTGCTCAGAGAGGGAAATATAACATCCTACACCTAACTGGAGCTACTCAGAGAGGGAAATACAACTTCCTACACCTAACTGGAGCTGCTCAGAGAGGGAAATACAACTTCCTACACCTAACGAGCTGCTCAGAGAGGGAAATACAACTTCCTATACCTAACTGGAGCAGCTCAGAGAGGGAAATACAACTTCCTACACCTCACTGAAGCTGCTCAGAGAGGGAAATAGAACTTCCTACAACTAAGGAGCAGCTCAGAGAGGGAAATACAACCTCCTACACCTAACTGTAGCATCTCAGAGAGGGAAATACAACTTCCTATACCTAACTGGAGCAGCTCAGAGAGGGAAATACAACTTCCTACACCTAACGAGATGCTCAGATAGGGAAATACAACTTCCTACACCTAACGAGCTGCTCAGAGAGGGAAATACAACTTCCTACAACTAACGAGATGCTCAGAGAGGGAAATACAACTTCCTGCACCTAACTGGAGCTGCTCAGAGTGGGAAATACAACTTCACACACAGACTAACAAGCTACTCAGAGAGGGAAATACAACTTCCTACACCTAACTGGAGCTGCTCAGAGTGGGAAATACAACTTCCTACACCTAACGAGCTGCTCAGAGTGGGAAATACAACTTCCTACACCTAATAAGCTGCTCAGAGAGGGAAATAAAACTTCCTACACCTAACAAGCTGCCCAGAGAGGGAAATACAACTTCCTACACCTAACTGGAGCTGCTCAGAGAGGGAAATACAACTTCCTACTCCTAACGAGCTGCTCAGAGAGGGAAATACAACTTCCTACAACTAACGAGCTGCTTAGAGAGGGAAATACAACTTCCTACAACTAACGAGCTGCTCAGAGAGGGAAATACAACTTCCTGCACCTAACAAGCTGCTCAGAGAGGGAAATATAACATCCTACACCTAACTGGAGCTACTCAGAGAGGGAAATACAACTTCCTACACCTAACTGGAGCTGCTCAGAGAGGGGAATACAACTTCCTACACCTAACTTTAGCTGCTCAGGGAGGGAAATACACCTTCCTACACCTAACGAGCTGCTCGGGGAGGGATGTACAACTTTATACACCTAATGAGCTGCTCAGAGAGGGAAATACAACTTCCTATACCTAACTGGAGCAGCTCAGAGAGGGAAATACAACCTTCTACACCTCACTGGAGCTGCTCAGAGAGGGAAATACAACTTCCTACACCTAACGAGCTGCTCAGAGAGGGAAATACAACTTCCTACACCTAACGAGCTGTTCAAAGAGGAAAATACAACTTCCTACACCTAACTGGAGCTGCTCAGAGAGGGAAATACAACGTCCTACACCTATCGAGCTGTTCAAAGAGGGAAATACAACTTCCTATACCTAACTGGAGCAGCTCAGAGTGGGAAATACAACTTCCTACACCTCACTGGAGCTGCTCAGAGAGGGAAATACAACTTCCTACACCTAACGAGCTGCTCAGAGAGGGAAATACAACTTCCTATACCTAACTGGAGCAGCTCAGAGAGGGAAATACAACTTCCTACACCTCACTGGAGCTGCTCAGAGAGGGAAATACAACTTCCTACACCTAACGAGCTGCTCAGAGAGGGAAATACAACTTCCTACACATAACGAGCTGTTCAAAGAGGGAAATACAACTTCCTACACCTAACTGGAGCTGCTCAGAGAGGGAAATACAACTTCCTACACCTAACTGGAGCAGCTCAGAGAGGGAAATACAACTTCCTACTCCTAACGAGCTGCTCAGAGAGGGAAAAACAACTTCCTACAACTAACGAGCTGCTTAGAGAGGGAAATACAACTTCCTACAACTAACGAGCTGCTCAGAGAGGGAAATACAACTTCCTGCACCTAACGAGCTGCTCAGAGAGGGAAATATAACATCCTACACCTAACTGGAGCTACTCAGAGAGGGAAATACAACTTCCTACACCTAACTGGAGCTGCTCAGAGAGGGGAATACAACTTCCTACACCTAACTTTAGCTGCTCAGGGAGGGAAATACACCTTCCTACACCTAACGAGCTGCTCGGGGAGGGATGTACAACTTTATACACCTAATGAGCTGCTCAGAGAGGGAAATACAACTTCCTATACCTAACTGGAGCAGCTCAGAGAGGGAAATACAACCTTCTACACCTCACTGGAGCTGCTCAGAGAGGGAAATACAACTTCCTACACCTAACGAGCTGCTCAGAGAGGGAAATACAACTTCCTACACCTAACGAGCTGTTCAAAGAGGGAAATACAACTTCCTGCACCTCACTGGAGCTGCTCAGAGAGGGAAATACAACTTCCTACACCTAACGAGCTGCTCAGAGAGGGAAATACAACTTCCTACAACTAACGAGCTGCTCAGAGGTGGGAAAAACAACTTCCTACAACTAACGAGCTGCTCAGAGAGGGAAATACAACTTCCTACAACTAACGAGCTGCTCAGAGAGGGAAATACAACTTCCTACACCTAGCTGGAGCTGCTCAGAGAGGGAAATACAACTTCCTACACCTCACTGGAGCTGCTCAGAGAGGGAAATACAACTTCCTACACCTAACGAGCTGCTCAGAGAGGGAAATACAACTTCCTACACCTAACTGGAGCAGCTCAGAGAGGGAAATACAACTTCCTACACCTAACTGGAGCAGCTCAGAGAGGGAAATACAACTTCCTACACCGAACGAGCTGCTCAGAGTGGGAAATACAACTTCCTACAACTAACGAGCTGCTCAAAGAGGGAAATACAACTTCCTACAAATAACGAGATGCTCAGAGAGGGAAATACAACTTCCTACAACTAATTGGAGCTGCTCAGAGAGGGAAATACAACTTCCTACACCTAACTGGAGCAGCTCAGAGAGGGAAATACAACTTCCTACACCTAACTGGAGCAGCTCAGAGAGGGAAATACAACTTCCTACACCGAACGAGCTGCTCAGAGTGGGAAATACAACTTCCTACAAATAACGAGCTGCTCAAAGAGGGAAATACAACTTCCTACAACTAACGAGCTGCTCAAAGAGGGAAATACAACTTCCTACAACTAACGAGATGCTCAGAGAGGGAAATACAACTTCCTACACCTAACGAGCTGCTCAGAGGTGGGAAATACAACTTCCTACAACTAACGAGCTGCTCAGAGAGGGAAACACAATTTCCTACAACTAACGAGCTGCTCAGAGAGGGAAATACAACTTCCTACACCTAACGAGCTGTTCAAAGAGTGAAATACAACTTCCTACACCTAACTGGAGCTGCTCAGAGAGGAAATACAACTTCCTACACCTAACGAGCTGTTCAAAGAGGGAAATACAACTTCCTACACCTAACTGGAGCTGCTCAGAGAGGGAAATACAAATTCCTACACCTAACTGGAGCAGCTCAGAGAGGGAAATACAACTTCCTACACCTAACAAGCTGCTCAGGGAGGGAAATACAACTTCCTACAACTAACGAGCTGCTCAAAGAGGGAAATACAACTTCCTACAACAAACGAGCTGCTCAGAGAGGGAAATACAACTTCCTACAACTAACGAGCTGCTCAGAGAGGGAAATACAACTTCCTACACCTAACTGGAGCTGCTCAGAGAGGGAAATACAACTTCCTACACCGAACGAGCTGCTCAGAGTGGGAAATACAACTTCCTACACCTAATGAGCTGCTCAGAGAGGGAAATACAACTTCCTACACCTAACGAGCTGTTCAAAGAGGGAAATACAACTTCCTATTCCTAACTGGAGCAGCTCAGAGAGGGAAATACAACTTCCTACACCTCACTGGAGCTGCTCAGAGAGGGAAATACAACTTCCTACACCTAACGAGCTGCTCAGAGAGGGAAATACAACTTCCTATACCTAACTGGAGCAGCTCAGAGAGGGAAATACAACTTCCTACACCTCACTGGAGCTGCTCAGAGAGGGAAATACAACTTCCTACACCTAACGAGCTGCTCAGAGAGGGAAACACAACTTCCTACACCTAACTGGAGCTGCTCAGAGAGGGAAATACAACTTCCTACAACAAACTGGAGCTGCTCAGAGAGGCAAATACAACTTCCTACACCTAACGAGCTGCTCAGAGAGGGAAATACAACTTCCTACACCTAACGAGCTGCTCAGAGAGGGAAACACAACTTCCTACACCTAACTGGAGCTGCTCAGAGAGGGAAATACAACTTCCTACACCTCACTGGAGCTGCTCAGAGAGGGAAATACAACTTCCTACACCTAACGAGCTGCTCAGAGAGGGAAATACAACTTCCTACACCTAACGAGCTGTTCAAAGAGGGAAATACAACTTCCTACACCTAACGAGCTGCTCAGAGAGGGAAATACAACTTCCTACACCTAACTGGAGCTGCTCATAGAGGGAAATACAACTTCCTACACCTAACTGGAGCTGCTCAGAGAGGGAAATACAACTTCCTACACCTAACTGGAGCTGCTCAGAGTGGGAAATACAACTTCCTACACCTAACTGGAGCTGCTCAGAGTGGGAAATACAACTTCCTTCACCAAACGAGCTGCTCAGGGAGGGAAATACAACTTCCTACAACTAAGGAGCAGCTCAGAGAGAGAAATACAACCTCCTACACCTAACTGTAGCAGCTCAGAGAGGGAAATACAACTTCCTATACCTAATTGGAGCAGCTCAGAGAGGGAAATACAACTTCCTATTCCTAACTGGAGATGCTCAGAGAGGGAAATACAACTTCCTACACCTAACTGGAGCTGCTCAGAGAGTGAAATACAACTTCCTACACCTAACGAGCTGCTCAGAGAGGGAAATACAACTTCCTACACCTAACGAGCTGCTCAGAGAGGGAAACACAACTTCCTACACCTAACTGGAGCTGCTCAGAGAGGGAAATACAACTTCCTACAACAAACTGGAGCTGCTCAGAGAGGCAAATACAACTTCCTACACCTAACGAGCTGCTCAGAGTGGGAAATACAACTTCCTACAACTAACTGGAGCTGCTCATAGTGGGAAATACAACTTCCTACACCTAACGAGCTGCTCAGAGAGGGAAATACAACTTCCTACACCTAACTGGAGCTGCTCAGAGAGGGAAATACAACTTCCTACAACTAACGAGATGCTCAGAGAGGGAAATACAACTTCCTGCACCTAACTGGAGCTGCTCAGAGTGGGAAATACAACTTCACACACAGACTAACAAGCTACTCAGAGAGGGAAATAAAACTGCCTACACCTAACTGGAGCTGCTCAGAGTGGGAAATACAACTTCCTACACCTAACGAGCTGCTCAGAGTGGGAAATACAACTTCCTACACCTAATAAGCTGCTCAGAGAGGGAAATAAAACTTCCTACACCTAACAAGCTGCCCAGAGAGGGAAATACAACTTCCTACACCTAACTGGAGCTGCTCAGAGAGGGAAATACAACTTCCTACTCCTAACGAGATGCTCAGAGAGGGAAATACAACTTCCTACAACTAACGAGCTGCTTAGAGAGGGAAATACAACTTCCTACAACTAACGAGCTGCTCAGAGAGGGAAATACAACTTCCTACACCTAACGAGCTGCTCAGAGAGGGAAATACAACCTCCTACACCTAACTGTAGCAGCTCAGAGAGGGAAATACAACTTCCTATACCTAACTGGAGCAGCTCAGAGAGGGAAATACAACTTCCTATTCCTAACTGGAGATGCTCAGAGAGGGAAATGCAACTTCCTACACCTAACTGGAGCTGCTCAGAGAGTGAAATACAACTTCCTACACCTAACTGGAGCTGCTCAGAGAGGGAAATACAACTTCCTACAACAAACTGGAGCTGCTCAGAGAGGCAAATACAACTTCCTACACCTAACGAGCTGCTCAGAGAGGGAAATACAACTTCCTACACCTAACGAGCTGCTCAGAGAGGGAAACACAACTTCCTACACCTAACTGGAGCTGCTCAGAGAGGGAAATACAACTTCCTACACCTCACTGGAGCTGCTCAGAGAGGGAAATACAACTTCCTACACCTCACTGGAGCTGCTCAGAGAGGGAAATACAACTTCCTACACCTAACGAGCTGTTCAAAGAGGGAAATACAACTTCCTACACCTAACGAGCTGCTCAGAGAGGGAAATACAACTTCCTACACCTAACTGGAGCTGCTCATAGAGGGAAATACAACTTCCTACACCTAACTGGAGCTGCTCAGAGAGGGAAATACAACTTCCTACACCTAACTGGAGCTGCTCAGAGTGGGAAATACAACTTCCTACACCTAACTGGAGCTGCTCAGAGTGGGAAATACAACTTCCTTCACCAAACGAGCTGCTCAGGGAGGGAAATACAACTTCCTACAACTAAGGAGCAGCTCAGAGAGAGAAATACAACCTCCTACACCTAACTGTAGCAGCTCAGAGAGGGAAATACAACTTCCTATACCTAATTGGAGCAGCTCAGAGAGGGAAATACAACTTCCTATTCCTAACTGGAGATGCTCAGAGAGGGAAATACAACTTCCTACACCTAACTGGAGCTGCTCAGAGAGTGAAATACAACTTCCTACACCTAACGAGCTGCTCAGAGAGGGAAATACAACTTCCTACACCTAACGAGCTGCTCAGAGAGGGAAACACAACTTCCTACACCTAACTGGAGCTGCTCAGAGAGGGAAATACAACTTCCTACAACAAACTGGAGCTGCTCAGAGAGGCAAATACAACTTCCTACACCTAACGAGCTGCTCAGAGTGGGAAATACAACTTCCTACAACTAACTGGAGCTGCTCATAGTGGGAAATACAACTTCCTACACCTAACGAGCTGCTCAGAGAGGGAAATACAACTTCCTACACCTAACTGGAGCTGCTCAGAGAGGGAAATACAACTTCCTACAACTAACGAGATGCTCAGAGAGGGAAATACAACTTCCTGCACCTAACTGGAGCTGCTCAGAGTGGGAAATACAACTTCACACACAGACTAACAAGCTACTCAGAGAGGGAAATAAAACTGCCTACACCTAACTGGAGCTGCTCAGAGTGGGAAATACAACTTCCTACACCTAACGAGCTGCTCAGAGTGGGAAATACAACTTCCTACACCTAATAAGCTGCTCAGAGAGGGAAATAAAACTTCCTACACCTAACAAGCTGCCCAGAGAGGGAAATACAACTTCCTACACCTAACTGGAGCTGCTCAGAGAGGGAAATACAACTTCCTACTCCTAACGAGATGCTCAGAGAGGGAAATACAACTTCCTACAACTAACGAGCTGCTTAGAGAGGGAAATACAACTTCCTACAACTAACGAGCTGCTCAGAGAGGGAAATACAACTTCCTACACCTAACGAGCTGCTCAGAGAGGGAAATACAACCTCCTACACCTAACTGTAGCAGCTCAGAGAGGGAAATACAACTTCCTATACCTAACTGGAGCAGCTCAGAGAGGGAAATACAACTTCCTATTCCTAACTGGAGATGCTCAGAGAGGGAAATGCAACTTCCTACACCTAACTGGAGCTGCTCAGAGAGTGAAATACAACTTCCTACACCTAACGAGATGCTCAGAGAGGGAAATACAACTTCCTACAACAAACTGGAGCTGCTCAGAGAGGCAAATACAACTTCCTACACCTAACGAGCTGCTCAGAGTGGGAAATACAACTTCCTACAACTAACTGGAGCTGCTCATAGTGGGAACTACAACTTCCTACACCTAACGAGCTGCTCAGAGAGGGAAATACAACTTCCTACACCTAACTGGAGCTGCTCAGAGAGGGAAATACAACTTCCTACAACTAACGAGATGCTCAGAGAGGGAAATACAACTTCCTGCACCTAACTGGAGCTGCTCAGAGTGGGAAATACAACTTCACACACAGACTAACAAGCTACTCAGAGAGGGAAATACAACTTATTACACCTAACTGGAGCTGTTCAGAGTGCGAAATACAACTTCCTACACCTAATAAGCTGCTCAGAGAGGGAAATAAAACTTCCTACACCTACCAAGCTGTCCAGAGAGGGAAATACAACTTCCTACACCTAACTGGAGCTGCTCAGAGTGGGAAATACAACTTCCTACACCTAACGAGCTGCTCAGAGTGGGAAATACAACTTCCTACACCTAATAAGCTGCTCAGAGAGGGAAATAAAACTTCCTACACCTAACAAGCTGCCCAGAGAGGGAAATACAACTTCCTACACCTAACTGGAGCTGCTCAGAGAGGGAAATACAACTTCCTACTCCTAACGAGATGCTCAGAGAGGGAAATACAACTTCCTACAACTAACGAGCTGCTTAGAGAGGGAAATACAACTTCCTACAACTAACGAGCTGCTCAGAGAGGGAAATACAACTTCCTACACCTAACGAGCTGCTCAGAGAGGGAAATACAACCTCCTACACCTAACTGTAGCAGCTCAGAGAGGGAAATACAACTTCCTATACCTAACTGGAGCAGCTCAGAGAGGGAAATACAACTTCCTATTCCTAACTGGAGATGCTCAGAGAGGGAAATGCAACTTCCTACACCTAACTGGAGCTGCTCAGAGAGTGAAATACAACTTCCTACACCTAACTGGAGCTGCTCAGAGAGGGAAATACAACTTCCTACAACAAACTGGAGCTGCTCAGAGAGGCAAATACAACTTCCTACACCTAACGAGCTGCTCAGAGTGGGAAATACAACTTCCTACAACTAACTGGAGCTGCTCATAGTGGGAACTACAACTTCCTACACCTAACGAGCTGCTCAGAGAGGGAAATACAACTTCCTGCACCTAACTGGAGCTACTCAGAGAGGGAAATACAACTTATTACACCTAACTGGAGCTGTTCAGAGTGCGAAATACAACTTCCTACACCTAATAAGCTGCTCAGAGAGGGAAATAAAACTTCCTACACCTAACAAGCTGTCCAGAGAGGGAAATACAACTTCCTACACCTAACTGGAGCTGCTCAGAGAGGGAAATACAACTTCCTACTCCTAACGAGCTGCTCAGAGAGGGAAATACAACTTCCTACAACTAACGAGCTGCTTAGAGAGGGAAATACAACTTCCTACAACTAACGAGCTGCTCAGAGAGGGAAATACAACTTCCTACACCTAACGAGCTGCTCAGAGAGGGAAATACAACTTCCTACAACTAACGAGCTGCTCAGAGGTGGGAAATACAACTTCCTACACCTAACGAGCTGCTCAGAGAGGGAAAAACAACTTCCTACACCTAACTGGAGCTGCTCAGAGAGGGAAATATAACATTCTACACCTAACTGGAGCTACTCAGAGAGGGAAATACAACTTCCTACACCTAACTGGAGCTGCTCAGAGAGGGGAATACAATTTCCTACACCTAACTTTAGCTGCTCAGTGAGGGAAATACCACTTCCTACACCTAACGAGCTGCTCAGGGAGGGATGTACAACTTTATACACCTAATGAGCTGCTCAGAGAGGGAAATACAACTTCCTATACCTAACTGGAGCTGCTCAGAGAGGGAAATACAACTTCCTACACCTCACTGGAGCTGCTCAGAGAGGGAAATACAACTTCCTACACCTAACGAGCTGCTCAGAGAGGGAAATACAACTTCCTACACCTAACGAGCTGTTCAAAGAGGGAAATACAACTTCCTACACCTAACTGGAGCTGCTCAGAGAGGGAAATACAACTTCCTACACCTAACGAGCTGTTCAAAGAGGGAAATACAACTTCCTACACCTAACTGGAGCTGATCAGAGAGGGAAATACAACTTCCTACACATAACGAGCTGTTCAAAGAGGGAAATACAACTTCCTACGCCTAACTGGAGCTGCTCAGAGAGGGAAATACAACTTCCTACACCTAACGAGCTGTTCAAAGAGGGAAATACAACTTCCTACACCTAACTGGAGCTGATCAGAGAGGGAAATACAACTTCCTACACCTAACTGGTAGCAGCTCAGAGAGGGAAATACAACTTCCTACACCGAACAAGCTGCTCAGAGTGGGAAATACAACTTCCTACAACTAACGAGCTGCTCAGAGAGGGAAATACAACTTCCTACAACTAACGAGCTGCTCAGAGAGGGAAATACAACTTCCTACACCTAACTGGAGCTGCTCAGAGAGGGAAATACAACTTCCTACACCTAACTGGAGCAGCTCAGAGAGGGAAATACAACTTCCTACACCGAACAAGCTGCTCAGAGTGGGAAATACAACTTCCAACACCTAATGAGCTGCTCAGAGAGGGAAATACAACTTCTTACACCTAACGAGCTGTTCAAAGAGGGAAATACAACTTCCTATTCCTAACTGGAGCAGCTCAGAGAGGGAAATACAACTTCCTACACCTCACTGGAGCTGCTCAGAGAGGGAAATACAACTTCCTACACCTAACGAGCTGCTCAGAGAGGGAAATACAACTTCCTATACCTAACTGGAGCAGCTCAGAGAGGGAAATACAACTTCCTACACCTCACTGGAGCTGCTCAGAGAGGGAAATATAACTTCCTACACCTAACGAGCTGCTCAGAGAGGGAAATACAACTTCCTACACATAACTAGCTGTTCAAAGAGGGAAATACAACTTCCTACACCTAACTGGAGCTGCTCAGAGAGGGAAATACAACTTCCTACACCTAACGAGCTGTTCAAAGAGGGAAATACAACTTCCTACACCTAACTGGAGCTGCTCAGAGAGGGAAATACAACTTCCTACACCTAACTGGAGCAGCTCAGAGAGGGAAATACAACTTCCTACACCGAACGAGCTGCTCAGAGTGGGAAATACAACTTCCTACAACTAACGAGCTGCTCAAAGAGGGAAATACAACTTCCTACAACAAACGAGCTGCTCAGAGAGGGAAATACAACTTCCTACAACTAACGAGCTGCTCAGAGGTGGGAAATACAACTTCCTACAACTAACTGGAGCAGCTCAGAGAGGGAAATACAACTTCCTACACCGAACGAGCTGCTCAGAGTGGGAAATACAACTTCCAACACAGAATGAGCTGCTCAGAGAGGGAAATACAACTTCCTACACCTAACGAGCTGTTCAAAGAGGGAAATACAACTTCCTATTCCTAACTGGAGCAGCTCAGAGAGGGAAATACAACTTCCTACACCTCACTGGAGCTGCTCAGAGAGGGAAATACAACTTCCTACACCTAACGAGCTGCTCAGAGAGGGAAATACAACTTCCTATACCTAACTGGAGCAGCTCAGAGAGGGAAATACAACTTCCTACACCTCACTGGAGCTGCTCAGAGAGGGAAATACAACTTCCTACAACTAAGGAGCAGCTCAGAGAGGGAAATACAACCTCCTACACCTAACTGTAGCAGCTCAGATAGGGAAATACAACTTCCTATACCTAACTGGAGCAGCTCAGAGAGGGAAATACAACTTCCTATTCCTAACTGGAGATGCTCAGAGAGGGAAATACAACTTCCTACACCTAACTGGAGCTGCTCAGAGAGTGAAATACAACTTCCTACACCTAACGAGATGCTCAGAGAGGGAAATACAACTTCCTACACCTAACGAGCTGCTCAGAGAGGGAAAAACAACTTCCTACACCTAACTGGAGCTGCTCAGAGAGGGAAATACAACTTCCTACAACAAACTGGAGCTGCTCAGAGAGGCAAATACAACTTCCTACAACTAACGAGATGCTCAGAAAGGGAAATACAACTTCCTGCACCTAACTGGAGCTGCTCAGAGAGGGAAATACAACTTCCTACACCTAACAAGCTACTCAGAGAGGGAAATACAACTTCCTATACCTAACTGGAGCTGCTCAGAGAGGGAAATACAACTTCCTACACCTAACTGGAGCTGCTCAGAGAGTGAAATACAACTTCCTACACCTAACGAGCTTCTCAGAGAGGGATATACAACTTCCTACACCTAACGAGCTGCTCAGAGAGGGAAATACAACTTCCTATACCTAACTGGAGCTGCTCCGAGAGGGAAATACACATTCCTACAACTAACGAGATGCTCAGAAAGGGAAATACAACTTCCTGCACCTAACTGGAGCTGCTCAGAGATGGAAATACAACTTCCTACACCTAACAAGCTGCTCAGACAGGGAAATACAACTTCCTATACCTAACTGGTGCTGCTCAGAGAGGGAAATACAACTTCCTACAACTAACGAGATGCTCAGAGAGGGAAATACAACTTCCTGCACCTAACTGGAGCTGCTCAGAGAGGGAAATACACCTTCCTACAACTAACTGGAGCTGCTCAGAGAGGGAAATACAACTTCCTACACCTAACTGGAGCTGCTCAGAGAGTGAAATACAACTTCCTACACCTAACGAGCTTCTCAGAGAGGGAAATACAACTTCCTACACCTAACGAGCTGCTCAGAGAGGGAAATACAACTTCCTATACCTAACTGGAGCTGCTCCGAGAGGGAAATACACATTCCTACAACTAACGAGATGCTCAGAAAGGGAAATACAACTTCCTGCACCTAACTGGAGCTGCTCAGAGAGGGAAATACAACTTCCTACACCTAACAAGCTACTCAGAGAGGGAAATACAACTTCCTACACCTAACTTGAGCTGCTCAGAGTGGGAAATACAACTTCCTACACCTAATAAGCTGCTCAGAGAGGGAAATACATCTTCCTACACCTAACAAGCTGCCCAGAGAGGGAAATACAACTTCCTACACCTAACAAGCTGCTCAGAGAGGGAAATACAACTTTCTACACCTAACTGGAGCTACTCAGAGATTGAAATACAACTTCCTACACCTAACGAGCTGCTCAGAGAGGGAAATACAACTTCCTACACCTAACTGGAGCTGCTCAGAGAGGGAAATACAACTTCCTACACCTAACTGGAGCAGTTTAGAGTGGGAAATACAACTTTCTACACCTAACTGGAGCTGCTCAGAGAGGGAAATACAACTTCCTGCACCTAACTGGAGCTGCTCAGGTAGGGAAATACAACTTCCTACAACTAACGAGATGCTCAGAAAGGGAAATACAACTTCCTATACCTAACTGGAGCTGCTCAGAGAGGGAAATACAACTTCCTACAACTAACGAGCTGCTCAGAGAGGGAAATACAACTTCCTATACCTAACTGGAGCTGCTCAGGGAGGGAAATACAACTTCCTACAACTAACGAGATGCTCAGAAAGGGAAATACAACTTCCTGCACCTAACTGGAGCTGCTCAGAGAGGGAAATACAACTTCCTACACCTAACAAGCTACTCAGAGAGGGAAATACAACTTCCTACACCTAACTTGAGCTGCTCAGAGTGGGAAATACAACTTCCTACACCTAATAAGCTGCTCAGAGAGGGAAATACATCTTCCTACACCTAACAAGCTGCCCATAGAGGGAAATACAACTTCCTACACCTAACGAGCTGCTCAGAGAGGGAAATACAACTTTCTACACCTAACTGGAGCTACTCAGAGATTGAAATACAACTTCCTACACCTAACGAGCTGCTCAGAGAGGGAAATACAACTTCCTACACCTAACTGGAGCAGCTCAGAGTGGGAAATACAACTTTCTACACCTAACTGGAGCTGCTCAGAGAGGGAAATACAACTTCCTACAACTAACGAGCTGCTCAGAGAGGGAAATACAACTTCCTACACCTAACGAGCTGCTCAGAGAGGGAAATACAACTTCCTACACCTAACGAGCTGCTCAGAGAGGAAATACAACTTCCTACACCTAACGAGCTGCTCAGAGAGGAAATACAACTTCCTACACCTAACGAGCTGCTCAGAGAGGGAAATACAACTTCCTACACCTAACGAGCTGCTCAGAGAGGGAAATACAACTTCCTACACCTAACGAGCTGCTCAGAGTGGGAAATACAACTTCCTACACCTAACAAGCTGCTCAGAGAGGGAAATACAACTTCCTACACCTAACGAGCTGCTCAGAGAGGGAAATACAGCTTCCAACACCTAACGAGCTGCTCGGAGAGGGAAATACAACTTCCTACACCTAACGAGCTGCTCAGCGAGGGAAATACAACTTCCTACACCTAACGAGCTGCTCAGAGAGGGAAAAACAACTTCCTACACCTAACGAGCTGCTCAGGGAGAAAAAAACAACTTCCTACAACTAACAAGCTGCTCAGAGAGGGAAATAAAACTTCCTACAACTAACTGGAGCTGCTCAAAGTGGGAAATACAACTTCCTACACCTATCGAGCTGCTCAGAGAGGGAAATACAACTTCCTACAACTAACGAGCTGCTCAGGGAGGGAAATACAACTTCCTACACCTAACTGGAGCAGCTCAGAGAGGGAAATACAACTTCCTACACCTAACGAGCTGCTCAGAGAGGGAAATACAACTTCCTACACCTAACGAGCTGCTCAGAGTGGGAAATACAACTTCCTACACCTAACAAGCTGCTCAGAGAGGGAAATACAACTTCCTACACCTAACGAGCTGCTCAGAGAGGGAAATACAACTTCCTACACCTAACGAGCTGCTCAGAGAGGGAAATACAACTTCCTACACCTAACTGGAGCTGCTCAGAGAGGGAAATACAACTTCCTACACCTAACGAGCTGCTCAGAGAGGGAAATACAGCTTCCAACACCTAACTAGCTGCTCGGAGAGGGAAATACAACTTCCTACACCTAACGAGCTGCTCAGAGAGGGAAATACAACTTCCTACACCTAACGAGCTGCTCAGAGAGGGAAAAACAACTTCCTACACCTAACGAGCTGCTCAGGGAGAAAAATACAACTTCCTACAACTAACAAGCTGCTCAGAGAGGGAAATAAAACTTCCTACAACTAACTGGAGCTGCTCAAAGTGGGAAATACAACTTCCTACACCTATCGAGCTGCTCAGAGAGGGAAATACAACTTCCTACAACTAACGAGCTGCTCAGGGAGGGAAATACAACTTCCTACACCTAACTGGAGCAGCTCAGAGAGGGAAATACAACTTCCTACATCTAACGAGCTGCTCAGAGAGGGAAATACAACTTCCTACACCTAACGAGCTGCTCAGAGAGGAAATACAACTTCCTACAACTAACGAGATGCTCAGAAAGGGAAATACAACTTCCTGCACCTAACTGGAGCTGCTCAGAGAGGGAAATACAACTTCCTACACCTAACAAGCTACTCAGAGAGGGAAATACAACTTCCTACACCTAACGAGCTGCTCAGAGAGGAAATACAACTTCCTACAACTAACGAGATGCTCAGAAAGGGAAATACAACTTCCTGCACCTAACTGGAGCTGCTCAGAGAGGGAAATACAACTTCCTACACCTAACAAGCTGCCCAGAGAGGGAAATACAACTTCCTACACCTAACGAGCTGCTCTGAGAGGGAAATACAACTTCCTACACCTAACTGGAGCAGCTCAGAGAGGGAAATACAACTTCCTACACCTACCGAGCTGCTCAGAGAGGAAAATACAACTTTCTACACCTAACTGGAGCTACTCAGAGATTGAAGTACAACTTCCTACACCTAATGAGCTGCCCAGAGAGGGAAATACAACTTCCTACACCTAACTGGAGCTGCTCAGAGAGGGAAATACAACTTCCTACACCTAAATGGAGCAGCTCAGAGTGGGAAATACAACTTTCTACACCTAACTGGAGCTGCTCAGAGAGGGAAATACAACTTCCTACTCCTAACGAGCTGCTCAGGGAGGGAAATACAACTTCCTACAACTAACGAGCTGCTTAGAGAGGGAAATACAACTTCCTACAACTAACGAGCTGCTCAGAGAGGGAAATACAACTTCCTACACCTAACGAGCTGCTCAGAGAGGGAAATACAACTTCTTACACCTAACGAGCTGATCAGAGAGGAAATACAACTTCCTACACCTAATGAGCTGCTTAGAGAGGGAAATACAACTTCCTACACCTAACGAGCTGCTCAGAGTGGGAAATACAACTTCCTACACCTAACAAGCTGCTCAGAGAGGGAAATACAACTTCCAACACCTAACGAGCTGCTCGGAGAGGGAAATACAACTTCCTACACCTAACGAGCTGCTCAGAGAGGGAAATACAACTTCCTACACCTAACGAGCTGCTCAGAGAGGGAAATACAACTTCCTACACCTAACTGGAGCTGCTCAGAGAGGGAAATACAACTTCCTACAACTAACTGGAGCTGCTCAGAGAGGGAAAAACAACTTCCTACACCTAACGAGCTGCTCAGGGAGGGAAATACAACTTCCTACAACTAACAAGCTGCTCAGAGAGGGAAATAAAACTTCCTACAACTAACTGGAGCTGCTCAAAGTGGGAAATACAACTTCCTACACCTATCGAGCTGCTCAAAGAGGGAAATACAACTTCCTACAACTAACGAGCTGCTCAGGGAGGGAAATACAACTTCCTACACCTAACTGGAGCTGGTCATAGAGGGAAATACAACTTCCTACACCTAACTGGAGCTGCTCAGGGAGGGAAATACAACTTCCTACACCTAACTGGAGCTGGTCATAGAGGGAAATACAACTTCCTACACCTAACTGGAGCTGCTCAGAGAGGGAAATACAACTTTCTACACCTAACGAGCTGCTCAGAGAGGGAAATACAACTTCCTACACCTAACTGGAGCAGCTCAGAGAGGGAAATACAACTTCCTACACCTAACGAGCTGCTCAGAGAGGAAATACAACTTCCTACACCTAACGAGCTGCTCAGAGAGGGAAATACAGCTTCCTACACCTAACGAGCTGCTCAGAGTGGGAAATACAACTTCCTACACCTAACAAGCTGCTCAGAGAGGGAAATACAACTTCCTACACCTAACGAGCTGCTCAGAGAGGGAAATACAACTTCCTGCATCTAACTGGAGCAGCTCAGAGAGGGAAATACAACTTCCTACACTTACGTGCTGCTCAGAGGGGGAAATACAACTTCCTACAATGAACAAGCTGCTCAGAGAGGGAAATACAACTTCCTACAACTAACGAGCTGCTTAGAGAGGGAAATACAACTTCCTACAACTAACGAGCTGCTCAGAGAGGGAAATACAGCTTCCTACACCTAACGAGCTGCTCAGAGTGGGAAATACAACTTCCTACACCTAACAAGCTGCTCAGAGAGGGAAATACAACTTCCTACACCTAACTGGAGCTGCTCAGAGAGGGAAATACAACTTCCTACACCTAACGAGCTGCTCAGAGAGGGAAATACAACTTTCTACACCTAACTGGAGCTGCTCAGAGAGGGAAATACAACTTCCTACACCTAACGAGCTGCTCAGAGTGGGAAATACAACTTCCTACACCTAACTGGAGCTGCTCAGAGAGGGAAATACAACTTCCTACAACTAACTGGAGCTGCTCAGAGAGGGAAATACAACTTCCTACACATAACAAGCTGCTCAGGGAGGGAAATACAACTTCCTAAAACTAACATGCTGCTCAGAGAGGGAAATACAACTTCCTACAACTAACTGGAGCTGCTCAAAGTGGAAATACAACTTCCTACACCTAACGAGCTGCTCAGAGAGGGAAATACAACTTCCTACAACTAACTGGAGCTGCTCAGAGAGGGAAATACAACTTCCTACACCTAACGAGCTGCTCAGAGAGGGAAATACAACTTCCTGCATCTAACTGGAGAAGCTCAGAGAGGGAAATACAACTTCCTACACTTACGTGCTGCTCAGAGGGGGAAATACAACTTCCTACAATGAACAAGCTGCTCAGAGAGGGAAATACAACTTCCTACAACTAACGAGCTGCTTAGAGAGGGAAATACAACTTCCTACAACTAACGAGCTGCTCAGAGAGGGAAATACAGCTTCCTACACCTAACGAGCTGCTCAGAGTGGGAAATACAACTTCCTACACCTAACAAGCTGCTCAGAGAGGGAAATACAACTTCCTACACCTAACTGGAGCTGCTCAGAGAGGGAAATACAACTTCCTACACCTAACGAGCTGCTCAGAGAGGGAAATACAACTTCCTACACCTAACTGGAGCTGCTCAGAGAGGGAAATACAACTTCCTACACCTAACGAGCTGCTCAGAGTGGGAAATACAACTTCCTACACCTAACTGGAGCTGCTCAGAGAGGGAAATACAACTTCCTACAACTAACTGGAGCTGCTCAGAGAGGGAAATACAACTTCCTACACATAACGAGCTGCTCAGGGAGGGAAATACAACTTCCTAAAACTAACATGCTGCTCAGAGAGGGAAATACAACTTCCTACACTTACGTGCTGCTCAGAGGGGGAAATACAACTTCCTACAATGAACAAGCTGCTCAGAGAGGGAAATACAACTTCCTACAACTAACGAGCTGCTTAGAGAGGGAAATACAACTTCCTACAACTAACGAGCTGCTCAGAGAGGGAAATACAGCTTCCTACACCTAACGAGCTGCTCAGAGTGGGAAATACAACTTCCTACACCTAACAAGCTGCTCAGAGAGGGAAATACAACTTCCTACACCTAACTGGAGCTGCTCAGAGAGGGAAATACAACTTCCTACACCTAACGAGCTGCTCAGAGAGGGAAATACAACTTTCTACACCTAACTGGAGCTGCTCAGAGAGGGAAATACAACTTCCTACACCTAACGAGCTGCTCAGAGTGGGAAATACAACTTCCTACACCTAACTGGAGCTGCTCAGAGAGGGAAATACAACTTCCTACAACTAACTGGAGCTGCTCAGAGAGGGAAATACAAATTCCTACACATAACAAGCTGCTCAGGGAGGGAAATACAACTTCCTAAAACTAACATGCTGCTCAGAGAGGGAAATACAACTTCCTACAACTAACTGGAGCTGCTCAAAGTGGAAATACAACTTCCTACACCTAACGAGCTGCTCAGAGAGGGAAATACAACTTCCTACAACTAACTGGAGCTGCTCAGAGAGGGAAATACAACTTCCTACACCTAACGAGCTGCTCAGAGAGGGAAATACAACTTCCTGCATCTAACTGGAGAAGCTCAGAGAGGGAAATACAACTTCCTACACTTACGTGCTGCTCAGAGGGGGAAATACAACTTCCTACAATGAACAAGCTGCTCAGAGAGGGAAATACAACTTCCTACAACTAACGAGCTGCTTAGAGAGGGAAATACAACTTCCTACAACTAACGAGCTGCTCAGAGAGGGAAATACAGCTTCCTACACCTAACGAGCTGCTCAGAGTGGGAAATACAACTTCCTACACCTAACAAGCTGCTCAGAGAGGGAAATACAACTTCCTACACCTAACTGGAGCTGCTCAGAGAGGGAAATACAACTTCCTACACCTAACGAGCTGCTCAGAGAGGGAAATACAACTTCCTACACCTAACTGGAGCTGCTCAGAGAGGGAAATACAACTTCCTACACCTAACGAGCTGCTCAGAGTGGGAAATACAACTTCCTACACCTAACTGGAGCTGCTCAGAGAGGGAAATACAACTTCCTACAACTAACTGGAGCTGCTCAGAGAGGGAAATACAACTTCCTACACATAACGAGCTGCTCAGGGAGGGAAATACAACTTCCTAAAACTAACATGCTGCTCAGAGAGGGAAATACAACTTCCTACAACTAACTGGAGCTGCTCAAAGTGGAAATACAACTTCCTACACCTAACGAGCTGCTCAGAGAGGGAAATACAACTTCCTACAACTAACTGGAGCTGCTCAGAGAGGGAAATACAACTTCCTACACCTAACGAGCTGCTCAGGGAGGGAAATACAACTTCCTACAACTAACAAGCTGCTCAGAGAGGGAAATACAACTTCCTACTACTAACTGGAGCTGCTCAAAGTGGGAAATACAACTTCCTACACCTATCGAGCTGCTCAGAGAGGGAAATACAACTTCCTACAACTAACGAGCTGCTCAGGGAGGGAAATACAACTTCCTACACCTAACTGGAGCTGGTCATAGAGGGAAATACAACTTCCTACACCTAACTGGAGCAGCTCAGGGAGGGAAATACAACTTCCTACACCTAACTGGAGCTGGTCATAGAGGGAAATACAACCTCCTACACCTAACTGGAGCAGCTCAGAGAGGGAAATACAACTTCCTACACTTACGAGCTGCTCAGTGAGGGAAATACAACTTCCTACAATGAACAAGCTGCTCAGAGAGGGAAATACAACTTCCTACAACTAACGAGCTGCTTAGAGAGGGAAATACAACTTCCTACAACTAACGAGCTGCTCAGAGAGGGAAATACAACTTCCTACACCTAACGAGCTGCTCAGAGAGGGAAATACAGCTTCCTACACCTAACGAGCTGCTCAGAGTGGGAAATACAACTTCCTACACCTAACAAGCAGCTCAGAGAGGGAAATACAACTTCCTACACCTAACGAGCTGCTCAGAGAGGGAAATACAACTTCCTACATCTAACTGGAGAAGCTCAGAGAGGGAAATACAACTTCCTACACTTACGTGCTGCTCAGAGGGGGAAATACAACTTCCTACAATGAACAAGCTGCTCAGAGAGGGAAATACAACTTCCTACAACTAACGAGCTGCTTAGAGAGGGAAATACAACTTCCTACAACTAACGAGCTGCTCAGAGAGGGAAATACAGCTTCCTACACCTAACGAGCTGCTCAGAGTGGGAAATACAACTTCCTACACCTAACAAGCTGCTCAGAGAGGGAAATACAACTTCCTACACCTAACTGGAGCTGCTCAGAGAGGGAAATACAACTTCCTACACCTATCGAGCTGCTCAGAGAGGGAAATACAACTTCCTACAACTAACGAGCTGCTCAGGGAGGGAAATACAACTTCCTACACCTAACTGGAGCTGGTCATAGAGGGAAATACAACTTCCTACACCTAACTGGAGCAGCTCAGGGAGGGAAATACAACTTCCTACACCTAACTGGAGCTGGTCATAGAGGGAAATACAACCTCCTACACCTAACTGGAGCAGCTCAGAGAGGGAAATACAACTTCCTACACTTACGAGCTGCTCAGTGAGGGAAATACAACTTCCTACAATGAACAAGCTGCTCAGAGAGGGAAATACAACTTCCTACAACTAACGAGCTGCTTAGAGAGGGAAATACAACTTCCTACAACTAACGAGCTGCTCAGAGAGGGAAATACAACTTCCTACACCAAACGAGCTGCTCAGAGAGGGAAATACAACTTCCTACACCTAACGAGCTGCTCAGAGAGGAAAAACAACTTCCTACACCTAACGAGCTGCTCAGAGAGAGAAATACAGCTTCCTACACCTAACGAGCTGCTCAGAGTGGGAAATACAACTTCCTACACCTAACAAGCTGCTCAGGGAGGGA
The DNA here is from genome assembly GCF_045791955.1 of Oncorhynchus clarkii lewisi. Lineage (NCBI taxonomy): Eukaryota > Metazoa > Chordata > Actinopteri > Salmoniformes > Salmonidae > Oncorhynchus > Oncorhynchus clarkii. The sequence goes on along the minus strand of NW_027258646.1, from coordinate 24,526 downwards.
AATACAACTTCCTAAAACTAACAAGCTGCTCAGAGAGGGACATACAACTTCCTACAACTAACTGGAGCTGCTCAAAGTGGAAATACAACTTCCTACACCTAACGAGCTGCTCAGAGAGGGAAATACAACTTCCTACAACTAACTGGAGCTGCTCAGAGAGGGAAATACAACTTCCTACACCTAACGAGCTGCTCAGGGAGGGAAATACAACTTCCTACAACTAACAAGCTGCTCAGAGAGGGAAATACAACTTCCTACTACTAACTGGAGCTGCTCAAAGTGGGAAATACAACTTCCTACACCTATCGAGCTGCTCAGAGAGGGAAATACAACTTCCTACAACTAACGAGCTGCTCAGGGAGGGAAATACAACTTCCTACACCTAACTGGAGCTGGTCATAGAGGGAAATACAACTTCCTACACCTAACTGGAGCAGCTCAGGGAGGGAAATACAACTTCCTACACCTAACTGGAGCTGGTCATAGAGGGAAATACAACCTCCTACACCTAACTGGAGCAGCTCAGAGAGGGAAATACAACTTCCTACACTTACGAGCTGCTCAGTGAGGGAAATACAACTTCCTACAATGAACAAGCTGCTCAGAGAGGGAAATACAACCACCTACAACTAACGAGCTGCTTAGAGAGGGAAATACAACTTCCTACAACTAACGAGCTGCTCAGAGAGGGAAATACAACTTCCTACACCTAATAAGCTGCTCAGAGAGGGAAATACATCTTCCTACACCTAACAAGCTGCCCAGAGAGGGAAATACAACTTCCTACACCTAACGAGCTGCTCTGAGAGGGAAATACAACTTCCTACACCTAACTGGAGCAGCTCAGAGAGGGAAATACAACTTCCTACACCTACCGAGCTGCTCAGAGAGGAAAATACAACTTTCTACACCTAACTGGAGCTACTCAGAGATTGAAATACAACTTCCTACACCTAATGAGCTGCCCAGAGAGGGAAATACAACTTCCTACACCTAACTGGAGCTGCTCAGAGAGGGAAATACAACTTCCTACACCTAAATGGAGCAGCTCAGAGTGGGAAATACAACTTTCTACACCTAACTGGAGCTGCTCAGAGAGGGAAATAAAACTTCCTACTCCTAACGAGCTGCTCAGGGAGGGAAATACAACTTCCTACAACTAACGAGCTGCTTAGAGAGGGAAATACAACTTCCTACAACTAACGAGCTGCTCAGAGAGGGAAATACAACTTCCTACACCTAACGAGCTGCTCAGAGAGGGAAATACAACTTCTTACACCTAACGAGCTGATCAGAGAGGAAATACAACTTCCTACACCTAATGAGCTGCTTAGAGAGGGAAATACAACTTCCTACACCTAACGAGCTGCTCAGAGTGGGAAATACAACTTCCTACACCTAACAAGCTGCTCAGAGAGGGAAATACAACTTCCAACACCTAACGAGCTGCTCGGAGAGGGAAATACAACTTCCTACACCTAACGAGCTGCTCAGAGAGGGAAATACAACTTCCTACACCTAACGAGCTGCTCAGAGAGGGAAATACAACTTCCTACACCTAACTGGAGCTGCTCAGAGAGGGAAATACAACTTCCTACAACTAACTGGAGCTGCTCAGAGAGGGAAATACAACTTCCTACACCTAACAAGCTGCTCAGGGAGGGAAATACAACTTCCTAAAACTAACAAGCTGCTCAGAGAGGGACATACAACTTCCTACAACTAACTGGAGCTGCTCAAAGTGGAAATACAACTTCCTACACCTAACGAGCTGCTCAGAGAGGGAAATACAACTTCCTACAACTAACTGGAGCTGCTCAGAGAGGGAAATACAACTTCCTACACCTAACGAGCTGCTCAGGGAGGGAAATACAACTTCCTACAACTAACAAGCTGCTCAGAGAGGGAAATACAACTTCCTACTACTAACTGGAGCTGCTCAAAGTGGGAAATACAACTTCCTACACCTATCGAGCTGCTCAGAGAGGGAAATACAACTTCCTACAACTAACGAGCTGCTCAGGGAGGGAAATACAACTTCCTACACCTAACTGGAGCTGGTCATAGAGGGAAATACAACTTCCTACACCTAACTGGAGCAGCTCAGGGAGGGAAATACAACTTCCTACACCTAACTGGAGCTGGTCATAGAGGGAAATACAACCTCCTACACCTAACTGGAGCAGCTCAGAGAGGGAAATACAACTTCCTACACTTACGAGCTGCTCAGTGAGGGAAATACAACTTCCTACAATGAACAAGCTGCTCAGAGAGGGAAATACAACCACCTACAACTAACGAGCTGCTTAGAGAGGGAAATACAACTTCCTACAACTAACGAGCTGCTCAGAGAGGGAAATACAACTTCCTACACCTAATAAGCTGCTCAGAGAGGGAAATACATCTTCCTACACCTAACAAGCTGCCCAGAGAGGGAAATACAACTTCCTACACCTAACGAGCTGCTCTGAGAGGGAAATACAACTTCCTACACCTAACTGGAGCAGCTCAGAGAGGGAAATACAACTTCCTACACCTACCGAGCTGCTCAGAGAGGAAAATACAACTTTCTACACCTAACTGGAGCTACTCAGAGATTGAAATACAACTTCCTACACCTAATGAGCTGCCCAGAGAGGGAAATACAACTTCCTACACCTAACTGGAGCTGCTCAGAGAGGGAAATACAACTTCCTACACCTAAATGGAGCAGCTCAGAGTGGGAAATACAACTTTCTACACCTAACTGGAGCTGCTCAGAGAGGGAAATACAACTTCCTACTCCTAACGAGCTGCTCAGGGAGGGAAATACAACTTCCTACAACTAACGAGCTGCTTAGAGAGGGAAATACAACTTCCTACAACTAACGAGCTGCTCAGAGAGGGAAATACAACTTCCTACACCTAACGAGCTGCTCAGAGAGGGAAATACAACTTCTTACACCTAACGAGCTGATCAGAGAGGAAATACAACTTCCTACACCTAATGAGCTGCTTAGAGAGGGAAATACAACTTCCTACACCTAACGAGCTGCTCAGAGTGGGAAATACAACTTCCTACACCTAACAAGCTGCTCAGAGAGGGAAATACAACTTCCAACACCTAACGAGCTGCTCGGAGAGGGAAATACAACTTCCTACACCTAACGAGCTGCTCAGAGAGGGAAATACAACTTCCTACACCTAACGAGCTGCTCAGAGAGGGAAATACAACTTCCTACACCTAACTGGAGCTGCTCAGAGAGGGAAATACAACTTCCTACAACTAACTGGAGCTGCTCAGAGAGGGAAAAACAACTTCCTACACCTAACGAGCTGCTCAGGGAGGGAAATACAACTTCCTACAACTAACAAGCTGCTCAGAGAGGGAAATAAAACTTCCTACAACTAACTGGAGCTGCTCAAAGTGGGAAATACAACTTCCTACACCTATCGAGCTGCTCAAAGAGGGAAATACAACTTCCTACAACTAACGAGCTGCTCAGGGAGGGAAATACAACTTCCTACACCTAACTGGAGCTGGTCATAGAGGGAAATACAACTTCCTACACCTAACTGGAGCTGCTCAGGGAGGGAAATACAACTTCCTACACCTAACTGGAGCTGGTCATAGAGGGAAATACAACTTCCTACACCTAACTGGAGCTGCTCAGAGAGGGAAATACAACTTTCTACACCTAACGAGCTGCTCAGAGAGGGAAATACAACTTCCTACACCTAACTGGAGCAGCTCAGAGAGGGAAATACAACTTCCTACACCTAACGAGCTGCTCAGAGAGGAAATACAACTTCCTACACCTAACGAGCTGCTCAGAGAGGGAAATACAGCTTCCTACACCTAACGAGCTGCTCAGAGTGGGAAATACAACTTTCTACACCTAACTGGAGCTGCTCAGAGAGGGAAATACAACTTCCTACTCCTAACGAGCTGCTCAGGGAGGGAAATACAACTTCCTACAACTAACGAGCTGCTTAGAGAGGGAAATACAACTTCCTACAACTAACGAGCTGCTCAGAGAGGGAAATACAACTTCCTACACCTAACGAGCTGCTCAGAGAGGGAAATACAACTTCTTACACCTAACGAGCTGATCAGAGAGGAAATACAACTTCCTACACCTAATGAGCTGCTTAGAGAGGGAAATACAACTTCCTACACCTAACGAGCTGCTCAGAGTGGGAAATACAACTTCCTACACCTAACAAGCTGCTCAGAGAGGGAAATACAACTTCCAACACCTAACGAGCTGCTCGGAGAGGGAAATACAACTTCCTACACCTAACGAGCTGCTCAGAGAGGGAAATACAACTTCCTACACCTAACGAGCTGCTCAGAGAGGGAAATACAACTTCCTACACCTAACTGGAGCTGCTCAGAGAGGGAAATACAACTTCCTACAACTAACTGGAGCTGCTCAGAGAGGGAAAAACAACTTCCTACACCTAACGAGCTGCTCAGGGAGGGAAATACAACTTCCTACAACTAACAAGCTGCTCAGAGAGGGAAATAAAACTTCCTACAACTAACTGGAGCTGCTCAAAGTGGGAAATACAACTTCCTACACCTATCGAGCTGCTCAAAGAGGGAAATACAACTTCCTACAACTAACGAGCTGCTCAGGGAGGGAAATACAACTTCCTACACCTAACTGGAGCTGGTCATAGAGGGAAATACAACTTCCTACACCTAACTGGAGCTGCTCAGGGAGGGAAATACAACTTCCTACACCTAACTGGAGCTGGTCATAGAGGGAAATACAACTTCCTACACCTAACTGGAGCTGCTCAGAGAGGGAAATACAACTTTCTACACCTAACGAGCTGCTCAGAGAGGGAAATACAACTTCCTACACCTAACTGGAGCAGCTCAGAGAGGGAAATACAACTTCCTACACCTAACGAGCTGCTCAGAGAGGAAATACAACTTCCTACACCTAACGAGCTGCTCAGAGAGTGAAATACAGCTTCCTACACCTAACGAGCTGCTCAGAGTGGGAAATACAACTTCCTACACCTAACAAGCTGCTCAGAGAGGGAAATACAACTTCCTACACCTAACGAGCTGCTCAGAGAGGGAAATACAACTTCCTGCATCTAACTGGAGCAGCTCAGAGAGGGAAATACAACTTCCTACACTTACGTGCTGCTCAGAGGGGGAAATACAACTTCCTACAATGAACAAGCTGCTCAGAGAGGGAAATACAACTTCCTACAACTAACGAGCTGCTTAGAGAGGGAAATACAACTTCCTACAACTAACGAGCTGCTCAGAGAGGGAAATACAGCTTCCTACACCTAACGAGCTGCTCAGAGTGGGAAATACAACTTCCTACACCTAACAAGCTGCTCAGAGAGGGAAATACAACTTCCTACACCTAACTGGAGCTGCTCAGAGAGGGAAATACAACTTCCTACACCTAACGAGCTGCTCAGAGAGGGAAATACAACTTCCTACACCTAACTGGAGCTGCTCAGAGAGGGAAATACAACTTCCTACACCTAACGAGCTGCTCAGAGTGGGAAATACAACTTCCTACACCTAACTGGAGCTGCTCAGAGAGGGAAATACAACTTCCTACAACTAACTGGAGCTGCTCAGAGAGGGAAATACAACTTCCTACACATAACAAGCTGCTCAGGGAGGGAAATACAACTTCCTAAAACTAACATGCTGCTCAGAGAGGGAAATACAACTTCCTACAACTAACTGGAGCTGCTCAAAGTGGAAATACAACTTCCTACACCTAACGAGCTGCTCAGAGAGGGAAATACAACTTCCTACAACTAACTGGAGCTGCTCAGAGAGGGAAATACAACTTCCTACACCTAACGAGCTGCTCAGAGAGGGAAATACAACTTCCTGCATCTAACTGGAGAAGCTCAGAGAGGGAAATACAACTTCCTACACTTACGTGCTGCTCAGAGGGGGAAATACAACTTCCTACAATGAACAAGCTGCTCAGAGAGGGAAATACAACTTCCTACAACTAACGAGCTGCTTAGAGAGGGAAATACAACTTCCTACAACTAACGAGCTGCTCAGAGAGGGAAATACAGCTTCCTACACCTAACGAGCTGCTCAGAGTGGGAAATACAACTTCCTACACCTAACAAGCTGCTCAGAGAGGGAAATACAACTTCCTACACCTAACTGGAGCTGCTCAGAGAGGGAAATACAACTTCCTACACCTAACGAGCTGCTCAGAGAGGGAAATACAACTTCCTACACCTAACTGGAGCTGCTCAGAGAGGGAAATACAACTTCCTACACCTAACGAGCTGCTCAGAGTGGGAAATACAACTTCCTACACCTAACTGGAGCTGCTCAGAGAGGGAAATACAACTTCCTACAACTAACTGGAGCTGCTCAGAGAGGGAAATACAACTTCCTACACATAACGAGCTGCTCAGGGAGGGAAATACAACTTCCTAAAACTAACATGCTGCTCAGAGAGGGAAATACAACTTCCTACAACTAACTGGAGCTGCTCAAAGTGGAAATACAACTTCCTACACCTAACGAGCTGCTCAAAGAGGGAAATACAACTTCCTACAACTAACTGGAGCTGCTCAGAGAGGGAAATACAACTTCCTACACCTAACGAGCTGCTCAGGGAGGGAAATACAACTTCCTACAACTAACAAGCTGCTCAGAGAGGGAAATACAACTTCCTACTACTAACTGGAGCTGCTCAAAGTGGGAAATACAACTTCCTACAACTATCGAGCTGCTCAGAGAGGGAAATACAACTTCCTACAACTAACGAGCTGCTCAGGGAGGGAAATACAACTTCCTACACCTAACTGGAGCTGGTCATAGAGGGAAATACAACTTCCTACACCTAACTGGAGCAGCTCAGGGAGGGAAATACAACTTCCTACACCTAACTGGAGCTGGTCATAGAGGGAAATACAACCTCCTACACCTAACTGGAGCAGCTCAGAGAGGGAAATACAACTTCCTACACTTACGAGCTGCTCAGTGAGGGAAATACAACTTCCTACAATGAACAAGCTGCTCAGAGAGGGAAATACAACTTCCTACAACTAACGAGCTGCTTAGAGAGGGAAATACAACTTCCTACAACTAACGAGCTGCTCAGAGAGGGAAATACAACTTCCTACACCTAACGAGCTGCTCAGAGAGGGAAATACAGCTTCCTACACCTAACGAGCTGCTCAGAGTGGGAAATACAACTTCCTACACCTAACAAGCAGCTCAGAGAGGGAAATACAACTTCCTACACCTAACGAGCTGCTCAGAGTGGGAAATACAACTTCCTACACCTAACTGGAGCTGCTCAGAGAGGGAAATACAACTTCCTACAACTAACTGGAGCTGCTCAGAGAGGGAAATACAACTTCCTACACATAACGAGCTGCTCAGGGAGGGAAATACAACTTCCTAAAACTAACATGCTGCTCAGAGAGGGAAATACAACTTCCTACAACTAACTGGAGCTGCTCAAAGTGGAAATACAACTTCCTACACCTAACGAGCTGCTCAAAGAGGGAAATACAACTTCCTACAACTAACTGGAGCTGCTCAGAGAGGGAAATACAACTTCCTACACCTAACGAGCTGCTCAGGGAGGGAAATACAACTTCCTACAACTAACAAGCTGCTCAGAGAGGGAAATACAACTTCCTACTACTAACTGGAGCTGCTCAAAGTGGGAAATACAACTTCCTACAACTATCGAGCTGCTCAGAGAGGGAAATACAACTTCCTACAACTAACGAGCTGCTCAGGGAGGGAAATACAACTTCCTACACCTAACTGGAGCTGGTCATAGAGGGAAATACAACTTCCTACACCTAACTGGAGCAGCTCAGGGAGGGAAATACAACTTCCTACACCTAACTGGAGCTGGTCATAGAGGGAAATACAACCTCCTACACCTAACTGGAGCAGCTCAGAGAGGGAAATACAACTTCCTACACTTACGAGCTGCTCAGTGAGGGAAATACAACTTCCTACAATGAACAAGCTGCTCAGAGAGGGAAATACAACTTCCTACAACTAACGAGCTGCTTAGAGAGGGAAATACAACTTCCTACAACTAACGAGCTGCTCAGAGAGGGAAATACAACTTCCTACACCTAACGAGCTGCTCAGAGAGGGAAATACAGCTTCCTACACCTAACGAGCTGCTCAGAGTGGGAAATACAACTTCCTACACCTAACAAGCAGCTCAGAGAGGGAAATACAACTTCCTACACCTAACGAGCTGCTCAGAGAGGGAAATACAACTTCCTACATCTAACTGGAGAAGCTCAGAGAGGGAAATACAACTTCCTACACTTACGTGCTGCTCAGAGGGGGAAATACAACTTCCTACAATGAACAAGCTGCTCAGAGAGGGAAATACAACTTCCTACAACTAACGAGCTGCTTAGAGAGGGAAATACAACTTCCTACAACTAACGAGCTGCTCAGAGAGGGAAATACAGCTTCCTACACCTAACGAGCTGCTCAGAGTGGGAAATACAACTTCCTACACCTAACAAGCTTCTCAGAGAGGGAAATACAACTTCCTACACCTAACTGGAGCTGCTCAGAGAGGGAAATACAACTTCCTACACCTATCGAGCTGCTCAGAGAGGGAAATACAACTTCCTACAACTAACGAGCTGCTCAGGGAGGGAAATACAACTTCCTACACCTAACTGGAGCTGGTCATAGAGGGAAATACAACTTCCTACACCTAACTGGAGCAGCTCAGGGAGGGAAATACAACTTCCTACACCTAACTGGAGCTGGTCATAGAGGGAAATACAACCTCCTACACCTAACTGGAGCAGCTCAGAGAGGGAAATACAACTTCCTACACTTACGAGCTGCTCAGTGAGGGAAATACAACGTCCTACAATGAACAAGCTGCTCAGAGAGGGAAATACAACTTCCTACAACTAACGAGCTGCTTAGAGAGGGAAATACAACTTCCTACAACTAACGAGCTGCTCAGAGAGGGAAATACAACTTCCTACACCAAACGAGCTGCTCAGAGAGGGAAATACAACTTCCTACACCTAACGAGCTGCTCAGAGAGGAAAAACAACTTCCTACACCTAACGAGCTGCTCAGAGAGAGAAATACAGCTTCCTACACCTAACGAGCTGCTCAGAGTGGGAAATACAACTTCCTACACCTAACAAGCTGCTCAGGGAGGGAAATACAACTTCCTAAAACTAACAAGCTGCTCAGAGAGGGACATACAACTTCCTACAACTAACTGGAGCTGCTCAAAGTGGAAATACAACTTCCTACACCTAACGAGCTGCTCAGAGAGGGAAAAACAACTTCCTACAACTAACTGGAGCTGCTCAGAGAGGGAAATACAACTTCCTACACCTAACGAGCTGCTCAGGGAGGGAAATACAACTTCCTACAACTAACAAGCTGCTCAGAGAGGGAAATACAACTTCCTACTACTAACTGGAGCTGCTCAAAGTGGGAAATACAACTTCCTACACCTATCGAGCTGCTCAGAGAGGGAAATACAACTTCCTACAACTAACGAGCTGCTCAGGGAGGGAAATACAACTTCCTACACCTAACTGGAGCTGGTCATAGAGGGAAATACAACTTCCTACACCTAACTGGAGCAGCTCAGGGAGGGAAATACAACTTCCTACACCTAACTGGAGCTGGTCATAGAGGGAAATACAACCTCCTACACCTAACTGGAGCAGCTCAGAGAGGGAAATACAACTTCCTACACTTACGAGCTGCTCAGTGAGGGAAATACAACTTCCTACAATGAACAAGCTGCTCAGAGAGGGAAATACAACCACCTACAACTAACAAGCTGCTTAGAGAGGGAAATACAACTTCCTACAACTAACGAGCTGCTCAGAGAGGGAAATACAACTTCCTACACCTAACGAGCTGCTCAGAGAGGGAAATACAGCTTCCTACACCTAACGAGCTGCTCAGAGTGGGAAATACAACTTCCTACACCTAACTGGAGCTGCTCAGGGAGGGAAATACAACTTCCTACAACTAACTGGAGCTGCTCAGAGAGGGAAATACAACTTCCTACAACTAACGAGCTGCTCAGAGAGGGAAATACAGCTTCCTACACCTAACGAGCTGCTCAGAGTGGGAAATACAACTTCCTACACCTAACAAGCTGCTCAGAGAGGGAAATACAACTTCCTACACCTAACTGGAGCTGCTCAGAGAGGAAAATACAACTTCCTACACCTAACGAGCTGCTCAGAGAGGGAAATACAACTTCCTACACCTAACTGGAGCTGCTCAGAGAGGGAAATACAACTTCCTACACCTAACGAGCTGCTCAGAGTGGGAAATACAACTTCCTACACCTAACTGGAGCTGCTCAGAGAGGGAAATACAACTTCCTACAACTAACTGGAGCTGCTCAGAGAGGGAAATACAACTTCCTACACATAACGAGCTGCTCAGGGAGGGAAATACAACTTCCTAAAACTAACATGCTGCTCAGAGAGGGAAATACAACTTCCTACAACTAACTGGAGCTGCTCAAAGTGGAAATACAACTTCCTACACCTAACGAGCTGCTCAGAGAGGGAAATACAACTTCCTACAACTAACTGGAGCTGCTCAGAGAGGGAAATACAACTTCCTACACCTAACGAGCTGCTCAGGGAGGGAAATACAACTTCCTACAACTAACAAGCTGCTCAGAGAGGGAAATACAACTTCCTACTACTAACTGGAGCTGCTCAAAGTGGGAAATACAACTTCCTACACCTATCGAGCTGCTCAGAGAGGGAAATACAACTTCCTACAACTAACGAGCTGCTCAGGGAGGGAAATACAACTTCCTACACCTAACTGGAGCTGGTCATAGAGGGAAATACAACTTCCTACACCTAACTGGAGCAGCTCAGGGAGGGAAATACAACTTCCTACACCTAACTGGAGCTGGTCATAGAGGGAAATACAACCTCCTACACCTAACTGGAGCAGCTCAGAGAGGGAAATACAACTTCCTACACTTACGAGCTGCTCAGTGAGGGAAATACAACTTCCTACAATGAACAAGCTGCTCAGAGAGGGAAATACAACTTCCTACAACTAACGAGCTGCTTAGAGAGGGAAATACAACTTCCTACAACTAACGAGCTGCTCAGAGAGGGAAATACAACTTCCTACACCTAACGAGCTGCTCAGAGAGGGAAATACAGCTTCCTACACCTAACGAGCTGCTCAGAGTGGGAAATACAACTTCCTACACATAACAAGCAGCTCAGAGAGGGAAATACAACTTCCTACACCTAACGAGCTGCTCAGAGAGGGAAATACAACTTCCTACATCTAACTGGAGAAGCTCAGAGAGGGAAATACAACTTCCTACACTTACGTGCTGCTCAGAGGGGGAAATACAACTTCCTACAATGAACAAGCTGCTCAGAGAGGGAAATACAACTTCCTACAACTAACGAGCTGCTTAGAGAGGGAAATACAAATTCCTACAACTAACGAGCTGCTCAGAGAGGGAAATACAGCTTCCTACACCTAACGAGCTGCTCAGAGTGGGAAATACAACTTCCTTCACCTAACAAGCTGCTCAGAGAGGGAAATACAACTTCCTACAACTAACTGGAGCTGCTCAGAGAGGGAAATACAACTTCCTACACCTATCGAGCTGCTCAGAGAGGGAAATACAACTTCCTACAACTAACGAGCTGCTCAGGGAGGGAAACAACAACTTCCTACACCTAACTGGAGCTGGTCATAGAGGGAAATACAACTTCCTACACCTAACTGGAGCAGCTCAGGGAGGGAAATACAACTTCCTACACCTAACTGGAGCTGGTCATAGAGGGAAATACAACCTCCTACACCTAACTGGAGCAGCTCAGAGAGGGAAATACAACTTCCTACACTTACGAGCTGCTCAGTGAGGGAAATACAACTTCCTACAATGAACAAGCTGCTCAGAGAGGGAAATACAACTTCCTACAACTAACGAGCTGCTTAGAGAGGGAAATACAACTTCCTACAACTAACGAGCTGCTCAGAGAGGGAAATACAACTTCCTACACCAAACGAGCTGCTCAGAGAGGGAAATACAACTTCCTACACCTAACGAGCTGCTCAGAGAGGAAAAACAACTTCCTACACCTAACGAGCTGCTCAGAGAGAGAAATACAGCTTCCTACACCTAACGAGCTGCTCAGAGTGGGAAATACAACTTCCTACACCTAACAAGCTGCTCAGGGAGGGAAATACAACTTCCTAAAACTAACAAGCTGCTCAGAGAGGGACATACAACTTCCTACAACTAACTGGAGCTGCTCAAAGTGGAAATACAACTTCCTACACCTAACGAGCTGCTCAGAGAGGGAAAAACAACTTCCTACAACTAACTGGAGCTGCTCAGAGAGGGAAATACAACTTCCTACACCTAACGAGCTGCTCAGGGAGGGAAATACAACTTCCTACAACTAACAAGCTGCTCAGAGAGGGAAATACAACTTCCTACTACTAACTGGAGCTGCTCAAAGTGGGAAATACAACTTCCTACACCTATCGAGCTGCTCAGAGAGGGAAATACAACTTCCTACAACTAACGAGCTGCTCAGGGAGGGAAATACAACTTCCTACACCTAACTGGAGCTGGTCATAGAGGGAAATACAACTTCCTACACCTAACTGGAGCAGCTCAGGGAGGGAAATACAACTTCCTACACCTAACTGGAGCTGGTCATAGAGGGAAATACAACCTCCTACACCTAACTGGAGCAGCTCAGAGAGGGAAATACAACTTCCTACACTTACGAGCTGCTCAGTGAGGGAAATACAACTTCCTACAATGAACAAGCTGCTCAGAGAGGGAAATACAACCACCTACAACTAACGAGCTGCTTAGAGAGGGAAATACAACTTCCTACAACTAACGAGCTGCTCAGAGAGGGAAATACAACTTCCTACACCTAACGAGCTGCTCAGAGAGGGAAATACAGCTTCCTACACCTAACGAGCTGCTCAGAGTGGGAAATACAACTTCCTACACCTAACTGGAGCTGCTCAGGGAGGGAAATACAACTTCCTACAACTAACTGGAGCTGCTCAGAGAGGGAAATACAACTTCCTACACCTAACGAGCTGCTCAGGGAGGGAAATACAACTTCCTAAAACTAACAAGCTGCTCAGAGAGGGAAATACAACTTCCTACAACTAACTGGAGCTGCTCAAAGTGGAAATACAACTTCCTACACCTAACGAGCTGCTCAGAGAGGGAAATACAACTTCCTACAACTAACTGGAGCTGCTCAGAGAGGGAAATACAACTTCCTACACCTAACGAGCTGCTCAGGGAGGGAAATACAACTTCCTACAACTAACAAGCTGCTCAGAGAGGGAAATACAACTTCCTACTACTAACTGGAGCTGCTCAAAGTGGGAAATACAACTTCCTACACCTATCGAGCTGCTCAGAGAGGGAAATACAAGTTCCTACAACTAACGAGCTGCTCAGGGAGGGAAATACAACTTCCTACACCTAACTGGAGCTGTTCATAGAGGGAAATACAACTTCCTACACCTAACTGGAGCAGCTCAGGGAGGGAAATACAACTTCCTACACCTAACTGGAGCTGGTCATAGAGGGAAATACAACCTCCTACACCTAACTGGAGCAGCTCAGAGAGGGAAATACAACTTCCTACACTTAAAAGCTGCTCAGTGAGGGAAATACAACTTCCTACAATGAACAAGCTGCTCAGAGAGGGAAATACAACTTCCTACAACTAACGAGCTGCTTAGAGAGGGAAATACAACTTCCTACAACTAACGAGCTGCTCAGAGAGGGAAATACAACTTCCTACACCTAACGAGCTGCTCAGAGAGGGAAATACAACTTCCTACAATGAACAAGCTGCTCAGAGAGGGAAATACAACTTCCTACAACTAACGAGCTGCTTAGAGAGGGAAATACAACTTCCTACAACTAACGAGCTGCTCAGAGAGGGAAATACAACTTCCTACACCTAACGAGCTGCTCAGAGAGGGAAATACAACTTCCTACATCTAACTGGAGAAGCTCAGAGAGGGAAATACAACTTCCTACACTTACGTGCTGCTCAGAGGGGGAAATACAACTTCCTACAATGAACAAGCTGCTCAGAGAGGGAAATACAACTTCCTACAACTAACGAGCTGCTTAGAGAGGGAAATACAACTTCCTACAACTAACGAGCTGCTCAGAGAGGGAAAAACAGCTTCCTACACCTAACGAGCTGCTCAGAGTGGGAAATACAACTTCCTACACCTAACAAGCTGCTCAGAGAGGGAAATACAACTTCCTACACCTAACTGGAGCTGCTCAGAGAGGGAAATACAACTTCCTACACCTAACGAGCTGCTCAGAGAGGGAAATACAACTTCCTACACCTAACTGGAGCTGCTCAGAGAGGGAAATACAACTTCCTACACCTAACGAGCTGCTCAGAGTGGGAAATACAACTTCCTACACCTAACTGGAGCTGCTCAGAGAGGGAAATACAACTTCCTACAACTAACTGGAGCTGCTCAGAGAGGGAAATACAACTTCCTACACCTAACGAGCTGCTCAGGGAGGGAAATACAACTTCCTAAAACTAACAAGCTGCTCAGAGAGGGAAATACAACTTCCTACAACTAACTGGAGCTGCTCAAAGTGGAAATACAACTTCCTACACCTAACAAGCTGCTCAGAGAGGGAAATACAACTTCCTACAACTAACTGGAGCTGCTCAGAGAGGGAAATACATCTTCCTACACCTAACGAGCTGCTCAGGGAGGGAAATACAACTTCCTACAACTAACAAGCTGCTCAGAGAGGGAAATACAACTTCCTACTACTAACTGGAGCTGCTCAAAGTGGGAAATACAACTTCCTACACCTATCGAGCTGCTCAGAGAGGGAAATACAACTTCCTACAACTAACGAGCTGCTCAGAGAGGGAAAAACAACTTCCTACAACTAACTGGAGTGCTCAGAGAGGGAAATACAACTTCCTACACCTAACGAGCTGCTCAGGGAGGGAAATACAACTTCCTAAAACTAACGAGCTGCTCAGAGAGGGAAATACAACTTCCTACAACTAACTGGAGCTGCTCAGAGAGGGAAATACAACGTCCTACACCTAACGAGCTGCTCAGGGAGGGAAATACAACTTCCTACAACTAACAAGCTGCTCAGAGAGGGAAATACAACTTCCTACTACTAACTGGAGCTGCTCAAAGTGGGAAATACAACTTCCTACACCTATCGAGCTGCTCAGAGAGGGAAATACAACTTCCTGCAACTAACGAGCTGCTCAGGGAGGGAAATACAACTTCCTACACCTAACTGGAGCTGGTCATAGAGGGAAATACAACTTCCTACACCTAACTGGAGCAGCTCAGGGAGGGAAATACAACTTCCTACACCTAACTGGAGCTGGTCATAGAGGGAAATACAACCTCCTACACCTAACTGGAGCAGCTCAGAGAGGGAAATACAACTTCCTACACTTACGAGCTGCTCAGTGAGGGAAATACAACTTCCTACAATGAACAAGCTGCTCAGAGAGGGAAATACAACTTCCTACAACTAACGAGCTGCTTAGAGAGGGAAATACAACTTCCTACAACTAACGAGCTGCTCAGAGAGGGAAATACAACTTCCTACACCTAACGAGCTGCTCAGAGAGGGAAATACAACTTCCTACACCTAACGAGCTGCTCAGAGAGGAAAAACAACTTCCTACACCTAACGAGCTGCTCAGAGAGAGAAATACAGCTTCCTACACCTAACGAGCTGCTCAGAGTGGGAAATACAACTTCCTACACCTAACAAGCTGCTCAGGGAGGGAAATACAACTTCCTAAAACTAACAAGCTGCTCAGAGAGGGACATACAACTTCCTACAACTAACTGGAGCTGCTCAAAGTGGAAATACAACTTCCTACACCTAACGAGCTGCTCAGAGAGGGAAAAACAACTTCCTACAACTAACTGGAGCTGCTCAGAGAGGGAAATACAACTTCCTACACCTAACGAGCTGCTCAGGGAGGGAAATACAACTTCCTACAACTAACAAGCTGCTCAGAGAGGGAAATACAACTTCCTACTACTAACTGGAGCTGCTCAAAGTGGGAAATACAACTTCCTACACCTATCGAGCTGCTCAGAGAGGGAAATACAACTTCCTACAACTAACGAGCTGCTCAGGGAGGGAAATACAACTTCCTACACCTAACTGGAGCTGGTCATAGAGGGAAATACAACCTCCTACACCTAACTGGAGCAGCTCAGAGAGGGAAATACAACTTCCTACACTTACGAGCTGCTCAGTGAGGGAAATACAACTTCCTACAATGAACAAGCTGCTCAGAGAGGGAAATACAACTTCCTACAACTAACGAGCTGCTTAGAGAGGGAAATACAACTTCCTACAACTAACGAGCTGCTCAGAGAGGGAAATACAACTTCCTACACCTAACGACCTGAACAGAGAGGGAAATACAGCTTCCTACACCTAACGAGCTGCTCAGAGTGGGAAATACAACTTCCTACACCTAACAAGCTGCTCAGAGAGGGAAATACAACTTCCTACACCTAACGAGCTGCTCAGAGAGGGAAATACAACTTCCTACATCTAACTGGAGAAGCTCAGAGAGGGAAATACAACTTCCTACAGTTACGTGCTGCTCAGAGGGGGAAATACAACTTCCTACAATGAACAAGCTGCTCAGAGAGGGAAATACAACTTCCTACAACTAACGAGCTGCTTAGAGAGGGAAATACAACTTCCTACAACTAACGAGCTGCTCAGAGAGGGAAATACAACTTCCTACACCTAACTGGAGCTGCTCAGAGAGGGAAATACAACTTCCTACACCTAACGAGCTGCTCAGAGAGGGAAATACAACTTCCTACACCTAACTGGAGCTGCTCAGAGAGGGAAATACAACTTCCTACACCTAACGAGCTGCTCAGAGTGGGAAATACAACTTCCTACACCTAACTGGAGCTGCTCAGAGAGGGAAATACAACTTCCTACAACTAACTGGAGCTGCTCAGAGAGGGAAATACAACTTCCTACACCTAACGAGCTGCTCAGGGAGGGAAATAAAACTTCCTAAAACTAACAAGCTGCTCAGAGAGGGAAATACAACTTCCTACAACTAACTGGAGCTGCTCAAAGTGGAAATACAACTTCCTACACCTAACGAGCTGCTCAGAGAGGGAAATACAACTTCCTACAACTAACTGGAGCTGCTCAGAGAGGGAAATACAACTTCCTACACCTAACGAGCTGCTCAGGGAGGGAAATACAACTTCCTACAACTAACAAGCTGCTCAGAGAGGGAAATACAACTTCCTACTACTAACTGGAGCTGCTCAAAGTGGGAAATACAACTTCCTACACCTATCGAGCTGCTCAGAGAGGGAAATACAACTTCCTACAACTAACGAGCTGCTCAGGGAGGGAAATACAACTTCCTACACCTATCTGGAGCTGGTCATAGAGGGAAATACAACTTCCTACACCTAACTGGAGCAGCTCAGGGAGGGAAATACAACTTCCTACACCTAACTGGAGCTGGTCATAGAGGGAAATACAACCTCCTACACCTAACTGGAGCAGCTCAGAGAGGGAAATACAACTTCCTAAACTTACGAGCTGCTCAGTGAGGGAAATACAACTTCCTACAATGAACAAGCTGCTCAGAGAGGGAAATACAACTTCCTACAACTAACGAGCTGCTTAGAGAGGGAAATACAACTTCCTACAACTAACGAGCTGCTCAGAGAGGGAAATACAACTTCCTACACCTAACGAGCTGATCAGAGAGGGAAATACAGCTTCCTACACCTAACTTGAGCTGCTCAGAGTGGGAAATACAACTTCCTACACCTAACAAGCTGCTCAGAGAGGGAAATACAACTTCCTACACCTAACGAGCTGCTCAGAGAGGGAAATACAACTTCCTACATCTAACTGGAGAAGCTCAGAGAGGGAAATACAACTTCCTACACTTACGTGCTGCTCAGAGGGGGAAATACAACTTCCTACAATGAACAAGCTGCTCAGAGAGGGAAATACAACTTCCTACAACTAACGAGCTGCTTAGAGAGGGAAATACAACTTCCTACAACTAACGAGCTGCTCAGAGAGGGAAATACAGCTTCCTACACCTAACGAGCTGCTCAGAGTGGGAAATACAACTTCCTACACCTAACAAGCTGCTCAGAGAGGGAAATACAACTTCCTACACCTA
Source organism: Oncorhynchus clarkii lewisi (assembly GCF_045791955.1). Lineage (NCBI taxonomy): Eukaryota > Metazoa > Chordata > Actinopteri > Salmoniformes > Salmonidae > Oncorhynchus > Oncorhynchus clarkii. The sequence goes on along the minus strand of NW_027258646.1, from coordinate 6,280 downwards.
ACTGGAGCTGCTCAGAGAGGGAAATACAACTTCCTACACCTAACGAGCTGCTCAGAGAGGGAAATACAACTTCCTACACCTAACTGGAGCTGCTCAGAGAGGGAAATACAACTTCCTACACCTAACGAGCTGCTCAGAGTGGGAAATACAACTTCCTACACCTAACTGGAGCTGCTCAGAGAGGGAAATACAACTTCCTACAACTAACTGGAGCTGCTCAGAGAGGGAAATACAACTTCCTACACCTAACGAGCTGCTCAGGGAGGGAAATACAACTTCCTAAAACTAACAAGCTGCTCAGAGAGGGAAATACAACTTCCTACAACTAACTGGAGCTGCTCAAAGTGGAAATACAACTTCCTACACCTAACAAGCTGCTCAGAGAGGGAAATACAACTTCCTACAACTAACTGGAGCTGCTCAGAGAGGGAAATACAACTTCCTACACCTAACGAGCTGCTCAGGGAGGGAAATACAACTTCCTACAACTAACAAGCTGCTCAGAGAGGGAAATACAACTTCCTACTACTAACTGGAGCTGCTCAAAGTGGGAAATACAACTTCCTACACCTATCGAGCTGCTCAGAGAGGGAAATACAACTTCCTACAACTAACGAGCTGCTCAGAGAGGGAAAAACAACTTCCTACAACTAACTGGAGCTGCTCAGAGAGGGAAATACAACTTCCTACACCTAACGAGCTGCTCAGGGAGGGAAATACAACTTCCTAAAACTAACGAGCTGCTCAGAGAGGGAAATACAACTTCCTACAACTAACTGGAGCTGCTCAGAGAGGGAAATACAACGTCCTACACCTAACGAGCTGCTCAGGGAGGGAAATACAACTTCCTACAACTAACAAGCTGCTCAGAGAGGGAAATACAACTTCCTACTACTAACTGGAGCTGCTCAAAGTGGGAAATACAACTTCCTACACCTATCGAGCTGCTCAGAGGGGGAAATACAACTTCCTACAACTAACGAGCTGCTCAGGGAGGGAAATACAACTTCCTACACCTAACTGGAGCTGGTCATAGAGGGAAATACAACTTCCTACACCTAACTGGAGCAGCTCAGGGAGGGAAATACAACTTCCTACACCTAACTGGAGCTGGTCATAGAGGGAAATACAACCTCCTACACCTAACTGGAGCAGCTCAGAGAGGGAAATACAACTTCCTACACTTACGAGCTGCTCAGTGAGGGAAATACAACTTCCTACAATGAACAAGCTGCTCAGAGAGGGAAATACAACTTCCTACAACTAACGAGCTGCTTAGAGAGGGAAATACAACTTCCTACAACTAACGAGCTGCTCAGAGAGGGAAATACAACTTCCTACACCTAACGAGCTGCTCAGAGAGGGAAATACAACTTCCTACACCTAACGAGCTGCTCAGAGAGGAAAAACAACTTCCTACACCTAACGAGCTGCTCAGAGAGAGAAATACAGCTTCCTACACCTAACGAGCTGCTCAGAGTGGGAAATACAACTTCCTACACCTAACAAGCTGCTCAGGGAGGGAAATACAACTTCCTAAAACTAACAAGCTGCTCAGAGAGGGACATACAACTTCCTACAACTAACTGGAGCTGCTCAAAGTGGAAATACAACTTCCTACAATGAACAAGCTGCTCAGAGAGGGAAATACAACTTCCTACAACTAACGAGCTGCTTAGAGAGGGAAATACAACTTCCTACAACTAACGAGCTGCTCAGAGAGGGAAATACAACTTCCTACACCTAACGAGCTGAACAGAGAGGGAAATACAGCTTCCTACACCTAACGAGCTGCTCAGAGTGGGAAATACAACTTCCTACACCTAACAAGCTGCTCAGAGAGGGAAATACAACTTCCTACACCTAACGAGCTGCTCAGAGAGGGAAATACAACTTCCTACATCTAACTGGAGAAGCTCAGAGAGGGAAATACAACTTCCTACAGTTACGTGCTGCTCAGAGGGGGAAATACAACTTCCTACAATGAACAAGCTGCTCAGAGAGGGAAATACAACTTCCTACAACTAACGAGCTGCTTAGAGAGGGAAATACAACTTCCTACAACTAACGAGCTGCTCAGAGAGGGAAATACAGCTTCCTACACCTAACGAGCTGCTCAGAGTGGGAAATACAACTTCCTACACCTAACAAGCTGCTCAGAGAGGGAAATACAACTTCCTACACCTAACTGGAGCTGCTCAGAGAGGGAAATACAACTTCCTACACCTAACGAGCTGCTCAGAGAGGGAAATACAACTTCCTACACCTAACTGGAGCTGCTCAGAGAGGGAAATACAACTTCCTACAACTAACTGGAGCTGCTCAGAGAGGGAAATACAACTTCCTACACCTAACGAGCTGCTCAGGGAGGGAAATAAAACTTCCTAAAACTAACAAGCTGCTCAGAGAGGGAAATACAACTTCCTACAACTAACTGGAGCTGCTCAAAGTGGAAATACAACTTCCTACACCTAACGAGCTGCTCAGAGAGGGAAATACAACTTCCTACAACTAACTGGAGCTGCTCAGAGAGGGAAATACAACTTCCTACACCTAACAAGCTGCTCAGGGAGGGAAATACAACTTCCTACAACTAACAAGCTGCTCAGAGAGGGAAATACAACTTCCTACTACTAACTGGAGCTACTCAAAGTGGGAAATACAACTTCCTACACCTATCGAGCTGCTCAGAGAGGGAAATACAACTTCCTACAACTAACGAGCTGCTCAGGGAGGGAAATACAACTTCCTACACCTATCTGGAGCTGGTCATAGAGGGAAATACAACTTCCTACACCTAACTGGAGCAGCTCAGGGAGGGAAATACAACTTCCTACACCTAACTGGAGCTGGTCATAGAGGGAAATACAACCTCCTACACCTAACTGGAGCAGCTCAGAGAGGGAAATACAACTTCCTACACTTACGAGCTGCTCAGTGAGGGAAATACAACTTCCTACAATGAACAAGCTGCTCAGAGAGGGAAATACAACTTCCTACAACTAACGAGCTGCTTAGAGAGGGAAATACAACTTCCTACAACTAACGAGCTGCTCAGAGAGGGAAATACAACTTCCTACACCTAACGAGCTGCTCAGAGAGGGAAATACAACTTCCTACACCTAACGAGCTGCTCACAGAGGAAAAACAACTTCCTACACCTAACGAGCTGCTCAGAGAGAGAAATACAGCTTCCTACACCTAACGAGCTGCTCAGAGTGGGAAATACAACTTCCTACACCTAACAAGCTGCTCAGGGAGGGAAATACAACTTCCTAAAACTAACAAGCTGCTCAGAGAGGGACATACAACTTCCTACAACTAACTGGAGCTGCTCAAAGTGGAAATGCAACTTCCTACACCTAACGAGCTGCTCAGAGAGGGAAAAACAACTTCCTACAACTAACTGGAGCTGCTCAGAGAGGGAAATACAACTTCCTACACCTAACGAGCTGCTCAGGGAGGGAAATACAACTTCCTACAACTAACAAGCTGCTCAGAGAGGGAAATACAACTTCCTACTACTAACTGGAGCTGCTCAAAGTGGGAAATACAACTTCCTACACCTATCGAGCTGCTCAGAGAGGGAAATACAACTTCCTACAACTAACGAGCTGCTCAGGGAGGGAAATACAACTACCTACACCTAACTGGAGCTGGTCATAGAGGGAAATACAACTTCCTACACCTAACTGGAGCAGCTCAGGGAGGGAAATACAACTTCCTACACCTAACTGGAGCTGGTCATAGAGGGAAATACAACCTCCTACACCTAACTGGAGCAGCTCAGAGAGGGAAATACAACTTCCTACACTTACGAGCTGCTCAGTGAGGGAAATACAACTTCCTACAATGAACAAGCTGCTCAGAGAGGGAAATACAACTTCCTACAACTAACGAGCTGCTTAGAGAGGGAAATACAACTTCCTACAACTAACGAGCTGCTCAGAGAGGGAAATACAACTTCCTACACCTAACGAGCTGCTCAGAGAGGGAAATACAACTTCCTACACCTAACGAGCTGCTCAGAGAGGAAAAACAACTTCCTACACCTAACGAGCTGCTCAGAGAGAGAAATACAGCTTCCTACACCTAACGAGCTGCTCAGAGTGGGAAATACAACTTCCTACACCTAACAAGCTGCTCAGAGAGGGAAATACAACTTCCTACACCTAACGAGCTGCTTAGAGAGGGAAATACAACTTCCTACACCTAACGAGCTGCTCGGAGAGGGAAATACAACTTCCTACAACTAACTGGAGCTGCTCAGAGAGGGAAATACAACTTCCTACACCTAACGAGCTGCTCAGAGAGGGAAATACAACTTCCTACACCTAACTGGAGCTGCTCAGAGAGGGAAATACAACTTCCTACACCTAACGAGCTGCTCAGAGTGGGAAATACAACTTCCTACACCTAACTGGAGCTGCTCAGAGAGGGAAATACAACTTCCTACAACTAACTGGAGCTGCTCAGAGAGTGAAATACAACTTCCTACACCTAACGAGCTGCTCAGGGAGGAAAATACAACTTCCTACAACTAACGAGCTGCTCAGAGAGGGAAATACAACTTCCTACACCTAACGAGCTGCTCAGAGAGGGAAATACAACTTCCTACACCTAACGAGCTGCTCAGAGAGGAAAAACAACTTCCTACACCTAACGAGCTGCTCAGAGAGAGAAATACAGCTTCCTACACCTAACGAGCTGCTCAGAGTGGGAAATACAACTTCCTACACCTAACAAGCTGCTCAGGGAGGGAAATACAACTTCCTAAAACTAACAAGCTGCTCAGAGAGGGACATACAACTTCCTACAACTAACTGGAGCTGCTCAAAGTGGAAATACAACTTCCTACACCTAACGAGCTGCTCAGAGAGGGAAAAACAACTTCCTACAACTAACTGGAGCTGCTCAGAGAGGGAAATACAACTTCCTACACCTAACGAGCTGCTCAGGGAGGGAAATACAACTTCCTACAACTAACAAGCTGCTCAGAGAGGGAAATACAACTTCCTACTACTAACTGGAGCTGATCAAAGTGGGAAATACAACTTCCTACACCTATCGAGCTGCTCAGAGAGGGAAATACAACTTCCTACAACTAACGAGCTGCTCAGGGAGGGAAATACAACTACCTACACCTAACTGGAGCTGGTCATAGAGGGAAATACAACTTCCTACACCTAACTGGAGCAGCTCAGGGAGGGAAATACAACTTCCTACACCTAACTGGAGCTGGTCATAGAGGGAAATACAACCTCCTACACCTAACTGGAGCAGCTCAGAGAGGGAAATACAACTTCCTACACTTACGAGCTGCTCAGTGAGGGAAATACAACTTCCTACAATGAACAAGCTGCTCAGAGAGGGAAATACAACTTCCTACAACTAACGAGCTGGTTAGAGAGGGAAATACAACTTCCTACAACTAACAAGCTGCTCAGAGAGGGAAATACAACTTCCTACACCTAACGAGCTGCTCAGAGAGGGAAATACAACTTCCTACACCTAACGAGCTGCTCAGAGAGGAAAAACAACTTCCTACACCTAAGGAGCTGCTCAGAGAGAGAAATACAGCTTCCTACACATAACGAGCTGCTCAGAGTGGGAAATACAACTTCCTACACCTAACAAGCTGCTCAGAGAGGGAAATACAACTTCCTACACCTAACGAGCTGCTCAGAGAGGGAAATACAACTTCCTACACCTAACGAGCTGCTCGGAGAGGGAAATACAACTTCCTACAACTAACTGGAGCTGCTCAGAGAGGGAAATACAACTTCCTACACCTAACGAGCTGCTCAGAGAGGGAAATACAACTTCCTACACCTAACTGGAGCTGCTCAGAGAGGGAAATACAACTTCCTACACCTAACGAGCTGCTCAGAGTGGGAAATACAACTTCCTACACCTAACTGGAGCTGCTCAGAGAGGGAAATACAACTTCCTACAACTAACTGGAGCTGCTCAGAGAGGGAAATACAACTTCCTACACCTAACGAGCTGCTCAGGGAGGAAAATACAACTTCCTACAACTAACAAGCTGCTCAGAGAGGGAAATACAACTTCCTACAACTAACTGGAGCTGCTCAAAGTGGGATATACAAATTCCTACACCTAACGAGCTGCTCAGAGAGGGACATACAACTTCCTACAACTAACTGGAGCTGCTCAGAGATGGAAATACAACTTCCTACACCTATCGAGCTGCTCAGAGAGGGAAATACAACTTCCTACAACTAACGAGCTGCTCAGAGAGGGAAATACAACTTCCTAC
>NW_027258645.1:30000-61945 GCF_045791955.1 Oncorhynchus clarkii lewisi | reverse complement strand
CAATGTAAATTCTTCAGGGAATTAATGGTCATGGGATGCCCCTCTGGATACGGTAATCATGTATTGTACATGTCTGTCAGTAATATTAGCTGTTTCTCCCTCATCCAGAATAAATCCTAGATTTATTTTATTATTAAATGCAGAGAAGTTGGGAAATGATTGAGATATTTTCTTTAAACAATATAATCTTATTTGGGAGTATTTCTCACAGTGGAGGAGGCAGTGCATCTCTTCCTCCCCTGTCGTTCAGTGACCACATAGACGCTGCTCTATGGGCAGCCATGTCTTTTTGTGTCTCCTTTTTTCCGTAGCCAATTGTTGGTCGCTGAGCCTGTATTTGGTCAGGATCTGTCTCTGGTTTGTATCTCTGACAGAGTAGAAATGTTCTGCCAATTTTGTGTTCTCTTTTGAGGCCAAATAGCATTTTAGTTTATTCAGTGTTTTTGTTTCATTTCCCCAATTTGTCAAATAGGAGGTTTTATTTTCTGTGACAATCTGATTGATGTCCCTGTGTGTTTGGATCATAGTGTTGTTTAGTGTTTATAACAGCTGACATAGGGGACTCTTTTCAGGGTTCAGCTCTTTGGGTTTCAAGTGATTTGAATTGCAAGGCTGTTTTAGGGCTTCATTTCAAATGGTGACAACATTTTAGGGTCCTTTTCTTTATATGTACAATTAAAGGGAATATTTCTGAGTTCTGCGCTACAATGCATTATTTAATACTTTCTTCTGGGTCATTAGGATATACCTGCAGAATTCTGTATGTGTGTGTATTTCTCTCAGTGCTTATAATCGTAATTACAGGTCGGATGCCAAACCTCACCTCCATGTAGTGCATTTGGTAAAATGACTCTATAGAATATTTTGCACCAGATTTGGATTGGAATATGTCTTTTTGAGAATTGTCATTTTATGGAGCATAAAATGTTTTGCAGGATTTTTTTTCTAGTTCATTCACTGCCAGATCAAATCCACCAGAGGCACTGGTTGTTAGTCCCAGGACAACCATGGTATTTCCTGTTCCAGGTAGTTGGACATGTTCAACCATGGTATTTCCTGTCCCAGGTAGTTGGACATGTTCAACCATGGTATTTCCTGTTCCAGGTAGTTGGACATGTTCAACCATGGTATTTCCTGTTCCAGGTAGTTGGACATGTTCAACCATGGTATTTCCTGTTCCAGGTAGTTGGACATGTTCAACCATGGTATTTCCTGTCCCAGGTAGTTGGACATGTTCAACCATGGTATTTCCTGTTCCAGGTAGTTGGACATGTTCAACCATGGTATTTCCTGTTCCAGGTAGTTGGACATGTTCAACCATGGTATTTCCTGTCCCAGGTAGTTGGACATGTTATATCGTGGTAGTTGTTGTTGGTCATCAGGGTAGACCTTGATCTGTTGGTGACAGTAGGTCATCTGATCTGTTGGGGACAGTAGGTCATCTGATCTGTTGGGGACAGTAGGTCATCTGATCTGTTGGGGACAGTAGGTCATCTGATCTGTTGGGGACAGTAGGTCATCTGATCTGTTGGTGACAGTAGGTCATCTGATCTGTTGGTGACAGTAGGTCATCTGGGTAGACCTCGATCTGTTGGGGACAGTAGGTCATCTGGGTAGACCTCGATCTGTTGGGGACAGTAGGTCATCTGGGTAGACCTTGATCTGTTGGTGACAGTAGGTCATCTTATCTGTTGGTGACAGTAGGTCATCTGATCTGTTGGGGACAGTAGGTCATCTGAACTGTTGGTGACAGTAGGTAATCTGATCTGTTGGTGACAGTAGGTCATCTGATCTGTTGGGGACAGTAGGTCATCTGATCTGTTGGGACAGTAGGTCATCTGATCTGTTGGGGACAGTAGGTCATCTGCTCTGTTGGTGACAGTAGGTCATCTGATCTGTTGGTGACAGTAGGTCATCTGATCTGTTGGTGACAGTAGGCCATCTGATCTGTTGGTGACAGTAGGTCATCTGATCTGTTGGGGACAGTAGGTCATCTGGGTAGACCTTGATCTGTTGGTGACAGTAGGTCATCTGATCTGTTGGGGACAGTAGGTCATCTGATCTGTTGGGGACAGTAGGTCATCTGATCTGTTGGGGACAGTAGGTAATCTGATCTGTTGGGGACAGTAGGTAATCTGATCTGTTGGTGACAGTAGGTCATCTGATCTGTTGGTGACAGTAGGTAATCTGATCTGTTGGTGACAGTAGGTCATCTGGGTAGACCCTGATCTGTTGGTGACAGTAGGCCATCTGATCTGTTGGGGACAGTAGGTCATCTGATCTGTTGGTGACAGTAGGCCACCTGGGTATACCTTGATCTGTTGGGGACAGTAGGTCAAGGTAATCTGATCTGTTGGGGACAGTAGGTCATCTGGGTAGAGCAGGAATCTGACCTCATCTTTGAGGGTGAGACCAGGGGCTGCAGATTGGTCCAACAACACCGCTACTGTCCCCCTCTGTCTCTCTGCTAGTTTGTAGATGTTGGACATAAACTGTACCCTTGTCTTACCCCTCACCCTTGGTAAAAAATAAAAAAAAACAGTTTATTTTGTTGTTCAGTTTAATACTACATGTGTTGTTCAAGCAAATAGATTTTATGATGTCGTATACTTTACCCCCAACGACGCTGCGGAGGGTTTAATAACATCATGCCATATGGAATCAAAAGCATTGTTCAAATCAACAAAACATGCACATACCTTCCCTCTGCTTTTCTGATGAACATGTTTATTAGATTGTGTAATCTGTCCATGTGGTCTGTTGTTCTGTGTTTGGGTAGAAAGCCATTTTGTTTTTTTTGCTGAGGGCTATTATGTTGTGTGAGGAGGTCTGTATTCGGCCAATGAGAATACAGCAGATCATTTCCCCCATGTTACTGTTGACACATTCAGTTATTAGGGTCTAATTTGTCAGATTTTTATATATGAGGGTTATGAGCCCCTGGTTCCAAATATCAGGGAAGCAGCCCCTTTCCAAAACCAGGTTGGGCAGTTTTAATATGGCATCCTGCAGCTCAGGAGTACCGTGTTTATGCATTTCATTCCAGGAAATACAATACACCTGGCGACTGTGTCAGCATAGTTGAGTAGTTTTAATATGCATTTCGTTACAGATGCTGTCCAGGCCACATACCTTTCTAGGTTTAGTATTTTCTTTGAAAGTTCAGCCTGTGTAATTTGGTAGTCAAATTGGTTCTGGTTGTTTTTAATAATGTGTTCTAGGGAGGTGCATATTTTGTAGGTTTCAAGTAAGGTCCTCTGGTGGTATTGTTCTATAGGGACTTTCAAAGTGATTTTTCCAAATGTTGCCATTTTGAATTTGCTAGGTCCTTTCCTCTGTTTTCCATCTTGACCATTCAATATCTCCCACAATTGGTTTCCATCACTGGAGTCTTCAATGGCTTTCACGGTGTTCTCAAAATGCTTCTGTTTCTTCTAATGTGTCACAATATTGTTGCCGAGTATTTCTATCCTGTGATTGGTGAGATTACGTTCAGCATCAAACAATTTCTCTTTTTGAGGCTTCCAATTAGAACGGGTTATTTTTCATAAATTTGCATAAATGTGCTTTTTGTTTTTTTGCTTTATGGTCTCATTGATTTTTTTCACAACCACACTTACACCATTCAAAAGTTTGGGTTGAAATGTCCTTGTTTTTGAAAGAAAAACACTTTTTTTTGTCCATTAAAATAACAGTGTAGACATTGTTAATTTTTTTATTTTTTATTTATCCGTTATTTTACCAAGTTGACTGAGAACACGTTCTAATTTGCAGCAACGACCTGGGGAATAGTTACAGGGGAGAGGAGGGGGATGAATGAGCCAATTGTAAACTGGGGATTATTAGGTGACCGTGATGGTTTGAGGGCCAGTCAATGACTAATGTAGCTGGAAACGGCTGATTTTTAATGGAATACCTACATAGGCATATTGAGGCACATTATCAGCAACCATCACTCCTGTGTTCCAATGGCACGATGTGTTAGCTAAGCCCAGTGGATCATTATAAAAGGCTAATTGATCATTAGAAAACCCGTTTGCAATTATGTTAGCACAGCTGTCAACTGGCCTTCTTTAGACTAGTTGAGTATCTGGAGCATCAGCATTTGTGGGTTCGATTACAGCATCAAAATGGCCAGAAACAAAGACCTTTCTTCTGAAACTCGTCAGTCTATTCTTGTTCTGAGAAATGAAGGATATTCCATGCGAGAAATTGCAAAGAAACTGAAGATCTCGTACAATGCTGTGCACTACTCCCTTCACAGAACAGCACAAACGGGCTCTAACCAGAATAGAAAGAGGAGTGGGAGGCCCCAGTGCACAACTGAGCAAGAGGACAAGTACATTAGAGTGTCTAGTTTGAGAAACAGACTCCTCACAAGTCCTCACCTGGCAGCTTCATTAAATAGTACCCGCAAAACACCAGTCTCAACGTCAACAGTGAGGAATCGACTCCGGGATGCTGGCCTTCTAGGGAGTGGGGTGAACACTGTCTGTTCACCCCGTTTCCATCCAATTCCCCAAGATTGGTAAAGTGTCCTTTACTGGTTCTAACACCAGACCTATCAGCTTGCTGCCAGCTCTTAGCAAACTTTTGGATTGTTTTGGGATCAAAGACAATTCTATTTCTCTGTAAACAAATTATAAACAAACTTTCAGCATGCTTATTTTTTATTTTACTATTAGGCATGTCAGTTAATTTAAGAACGAATTCTTATTTTCAATATTTTATTTTCAACGACAGGTTAGGGACAGTGGGTTAACTGCCTTATTCAGGGGGCAGAACGACAGATTATTTTTTAAACCTTCCGGTTACTAGTCCAACGCTCTAACCACTAGGCTACCTGCGCCTCTGTACGCCTATGTAGAGAAGGGCACTTGACATGCACTGCACTGACACAAGTGACTGATGATTGGTTGAATAAATTGATCATAAGAAGATTGTGTGAGCTGTACTGTTAGATTTCACTGCAGCCTTTAATATTATTGACCGTAACCTGTTGTTGAGAAAACGTATGTGTCATGGCTTTTCAACCTCTGCCAAATCGTGGATTCACAGCTATCTATCGAATAGAACTGAGGGTTTTCTTTAATGGAAGCTTCTCTAATGTCAAACATGTTAAGTGTGGTGTACCGCAGGGCAGCTCGCTAGGCCCTCTACTCTTTTCTATTTTTACCAATGACCCGCCACTGGCATTAAACAAAGCATGTGTGTCCACGTATGCTGATGATTCAACCACATACCCATCAGCAACCACAGCTAATGAAGTCACTGAAACCCTTAACAAAGAGTTGCAGTGTGTTTTGGAATGGGTGGCCAGTAATGAATTGGTCCTGAACATCTCTAAAACTAAGAGCATTGTATTAGGTACAAATCATTCCTTAGGTTCTCGACCTCAGCTGAATCTGGAATGAATGGTGTTGAACAAGTTGAGGAGACTAATGAATGGTGTGTCTGTTGAACAAGTTGAGGAGACTAATGAATGGTGTGTCTGTTGAGGAGACTAATGAATGGTGTGTCTGTTGAACAAGTTGAGGAGACTAATGAATGGTGTGTCTGTTGAACAGACTAATGAATGGTGTGTCTGTTGAACAAGTTGAGGAGACTAATGAATGGTGTGTCTGTTGAACAAGTTGAGGAGACTAATGAATGGTGTGTCTGTTGAACAGACTAATGAATGGTGTGTCTGTTGAACAAGTTGAGGAGACTAATGAATGGTGTGTCTGTTGAACAAGTTGAGGAGACTAATGAATGGTGTGTCTGTTGAACAGACTAATGAATGGTGTGTCTGTTGAACAAGTTGAGGAGACTAATGAATGGTGTGTCTGTTGAACAGACTAATGAATGGTGTGTCTGTTGAACTAGTTGAGGAGACTAATGAATGGTGTGTCTGTTGAGGAGACTAATGAATGGTGTGTCTGTTGAGGAGATTAATGAATGGTGTGTCTGTTGAACAGACTAATGAATGGTGTGTCTGTTGAACTAGTTGAGGAGATTAATGAATGGTGTGTCTGTTGAGGAGACTAATGAATGGTGTGTCTGTTGAGGAGACTAATGAATGGTGTGTCTGTTGAGGAGATTAATGAATGGTGTGTCTGTTGAACAGACTAATGAATGGTGTGTCTGTTGAACTAGTTGAGGAGATTAATGAATGGTGTGTCTGTTGAGGAGACTAATGAATGGTGTGTCTGTTGAGGAGATTAATGAATGGTGTGTCTGTTGAGGAGACTAATGAATGGTGTGTCTGTTGAAGAAGTTGAGGAGACTAAATTACTTGGTGATTGTAAACTGTCATGGTCAAAACATATATACAGTGCCTTGCGAAAGTATTCGGCCCCCTTGAACTTTGCAACCTTTTGCCACATTTCAGGCTTCAAACATAAAGATATAAAACTGTATTTTTTTTGTTAAGAATCAACAACAAGTGGGACACAATCATGAAGTGGAACGACATTTATTGGATATTTCAAACTTTTTTAACAAATCAAAAACTGAAAAATTGGGCGTGCAAAATTATTCAGCCCCCTTAAGTTAATACTTTGTAGCGCCACCTTTTGCTGCGATTACAGCTGTAAGTCGCTTGGGGTATGTCTCTATCAGTTTTGCACATCGAGAGACTGATATTTTTTCCCATTCCTCCTTGCAAAACAGCTCGAGCTCAGTGAGGTTGGATGGAGAGCATTTGTGAACAGCAGTTTTCAGTTCTTTCCACAGATTCTCGATTGGATTCAGGTCTGGACTTTGACTTGGCCATTCTAACACCTGGATATGTTTATTTTTGAACCATTCCATTGTAGATTTTGCTTTATGTTTTGGATCATTGTCTTGTTGGAAGACACATCTCCGTCCCAGTCTCAGGTCTTTTGCAGACTCCATCAGGTTTTCTTCCAGAATGGTCCTGTATTTGGCTCCATCCATCTTCCCATCAATTTTAACCATCTTCCCTGTCCCTGCTGAAGAAAAGCAGGCCCAAACCATGATGCTGCCACCACCATGTTTGACAGTGGGGATGGTGTGTTCAGTTGTGTTGCTTTTACGCCAAACATAACGTTTTGCATTGTTGCCAAAAAGTAACATTTTGGTTTCATCTGACCAGAGCACCTTCTTCCACATGTTTGGTGTGTCTCCCAGGTGGCTTGTGGCAAACTTTAAACAACACTTTTTATGGATATCTTTAAGAAATGGCTTTCTTCTTGCCACTCTTCCATAAAGGCCAGATTTGTGCAATATACGACTGATTGTTGTCCTATGGACAGAGTCTCCCACCTTAGCTGTAGATCTCTGCAGTTCATCCAGAGTGATCATGGGCCTCTTGGCTGCATCTCTGATCAGTCTTCTCCTTGTATGAGCTGAAAGTTTAGAGGGACGGCCAGGTCTTGGTAGATTTGCAGTGGTCTGATACTCCTTCCATTTCAATATTATCGCTTGCACAGTGCTCCTTGGGATGTTTAAAGCTTGGGAAATCTTTTTGTATCCAAATCCGGCTTTAAACTTGTTCACAACAGGATCTTGGACCTGCCTGGTGTGTTCCTTGTTCTTCATGATGCTCTCTGCGCTTTTGACGGACCTCTGAGACTATCACAGTGCAGGTGCATTTATGGAGACTTACGGGGACTTAATTACACACAGGTGGATTGTATGTATCATCATTAGTCATTTAGGTTAACATTGGATCATTCAGAGATCCTCACTGAACTTCTGGAGAGAGTTTGCTGCACTGAAAGTAAAGGGGCTGAATAATTTTGCACGCCCAATTTTTCAGTTTTTGATTTGTTAAAAAAGTTTGAAATATCCAATAAATGTCGTTCCACTTCATGATTGTGTCCCACTTGTTGTTGATTCTTCACAAAAAAATACAGTTTTATATCTTTATGTTTGAAGCCTGAAATGTGGCAAAAGGTTGCAAAGTTCAAGGGGGCCGAATACTTTCGCAAGGCACTGTATATATTCAATGGTTGTAAAGATGGGGAGAGATATACCCGTAATAAAGAGATCTGCTTTGCTTTTTTGACACCACACTCAACAAAGCAAGTCCTGCAGCCTCTAGTTTATCTTATCTTGATTATTGTCCAGTCATGTGGTCCAGTGCTGCAAGGAAATACCTAGTTAAGCTGCAGCTGGTCCAGAACAGAGCGGCACATCTTGCTCTTCATTGTAATCAGAGGGATAATATTAATACTATGCATGCCAGTCTGTCTTGGCTAAGAGTTGAGGAAAGACTGATTGTGTCACTTCTTGTTTTTATAAGAAAAAATGTGCTGCAATTTCCAATTTCCAAATTGTTTGCATATTCAAATTACACACATACTTACCCTACTAGATATACCATTGGTGTCAGATCCCAGTTAGACTAGCTGTCACCATTGGTGTCAGATCCCAGTTAGACAAGCTGTCACCATTGGTGTCGGATCCCAGTTAGACTAGCTGTCACCATTGGTGTCAGATCCCAGTTAGACAAGCTGTCACCATTGGTGTCAGATCCCAGTTAGACAAGCTGTCACCATTGGTGTCGGATCCCAGTTAGACTAGCTGTCACCATTGGTGTCAGATCCCAGTTAGACTAGCTGTCACCATTGGTGTCAGATCCCAGTTAGACAAGCTGTCACCATTGGTGTCGGGTCCCAGTTAGACTAGCTGTCACCATTGGTGTCAGATCCCAGTTAGATTAGCTGTCACCATTGGTGTCAGATCCCAGTTAGACTAGCTGTCACCATTGGTGTCGGCTAACGGGAATCCTAATAAATCTACAACTGATCGTTGATTAGATGTAATTGGCACCAAATGATTGAAATGTAACTGTTTGGTCAAGTGGACTTTGTCTCATGCAATGTGATATAAAGTGAAAACATCGCTGAGAATATTTCATAAATTCTTTAACGCAAACCATTAGTCAAGTTGTCCCCAGAATCGGTATATAAACTCCATACGTTAAGTAATGACTTTAAGAATGATGACCTGTTGCATTCAATGATAACCATCCTACAGACTCCACATGTTAATACCTTCACTGATTTCACATGAAGGGAGATGGTTCCTACTTGATAGAGTGTTTGCTTTGTGATCAAATTGATCTTGTGTCCTCTCTGTCATCCTGTGGACCCCGTTCATTTCTGCTTGCAGCTATACATCTTTTTTTCTTCTCCTCGCTATTGTTCTCTCTCTTTTTTCTCCTCTCTATTGTTCTTTTTCTCCTCTCTATTGTTCTCTCTCTTGTTCTTTTTCTCCTCTCTATTGTTCTCTCTCTTGTTCTTTTTCTCCTCTCTATTGTTCTCTCTCTTGTTCTTTTTCTCCTCTCTATTGTTCTCTCTCTTGTTCTTTTTCTCCTCTCTATTGTTCTCTCTCTTGTTCTTTTTCTCCTCTCTATTGTTCTCTCTCTTGTTCTTTTTCTCCTCTCTATTGTTCTCTCTCTTGTTCTTTTTCTCCTCTCTATTGTTCTCTCTCTTGTTCTTTTTCTCCTCTCTATTGTTCTCTCTCTTGTTCTTTTTCTCCTCTCTATTGTTCTCTCTCTTGTTCTTTTTCTCCTCTCTATTGTTCTCTCTCTTGTTCTTTTTCTCCTCTCTATTGTTCTCTCTCTTGTTCTTTTTCTCCTCTCTATTGTTCTCTCTCTTGTTCTTTTTCTCCTCTCTATTGTTCTCTCTCTTGTTCTTTTTCTCCTCTCTATTGTTCTCTCTCTTGTTCTTTTTCTCCTCTCTATTGTTCTCTCTCTTGTTCTTTTTCTCCTCTCTATTGTTCTCTCTCTTGTTCTTTTTCTCCTCGCTATTGTTCTCTCTCTTGTTCTTTTTCTCCTCGCTATTGTTCTCTCTCTTGTTCTTTTTCTCCTCTCTATTGTTCTCTCTCTTGTTCTTTTTCTCCTCTCTATTGTTCTCTCTCTTGTTCTTTTTCTCCTCGCTATTGTTCTCTCTCTTGTTCTTTTTCTCCTCGCTATTGTTCTCTCTCTTGTTCTTTTTCTCCTCGCTATTGTTCTCTCTCTTGTTCTTTTTCTCCTCTCTATTGTTCTCTCTCTTGTTCTTTTTCTCCTCTCTATTGTTCTCTCTCTTGTTCTTTTTCTCCTCTCTATTGTTCTCTCTCTTGTTCTTTTTCTCCTCTCTATTGTTCTCTCTCTTGTTCTTTTTCTCCTCTCTATTGTTCTCTCTCTTGTTCTTTTTCTCCTCTCTATTGTTCTCTCTCTTGTTCTTTTTCTCCTCTCTATTGTTCTCTCTCTTGTTCTTTTTCTCCTCTCTATTGTTCTCTCTCTTGTTCTTTTTCTCCTCTCTATTGTTCTCTCTCTTGTTCTTTTTCTCCTCTCTATTGTTCTCTCTCTTGTTCTTTTTCTCCTCTCTATTGTTCTCTCTCTTGTTCTTTTTCTCCTCTCTATTGTTCTCTCTCTTGTTCTTTTTCTCCTCTCTATTGTTCTCTCTCTTGTTCTTTTTCTCCTCTCTATTGTTCTCTCTCTTGTTCTTTTTCTCCTCTCTATTGTTCTCTCTCTTGTTCTTTTTCTCCTCTCTATTGTTCTCTCTCTTGTTCTTTTTCTCCTCTCTATTGTTCTCTCTCTTGTTCTTTTTCTCCTCTCTATTGTTCTCTCTCTTGTTCTTTTTCTCCTCTCTATTGTTCTCTCTCTTGTTCTTTTTCTCCTCTCTATTGTTCTCTCTCTTGTTCTTTTTCTCCTCTCTATTGTTCTCTCTCTTGTTATTTTTCTCCTCTCTATTGTTCTCTCTCTTGTTCTTTTTCTCCTCTCTATTGTTCTCTCTCTTGTTCTTTTTCTCCTCTCTATTGTTCTCTCTCTTGTTCTTTTTCTCCTCTCTATTGTTCTCTCTCTTGTTCTTTTTCTCCTCTCTATTGTTCTCTCTCTTGTTCTTTTTCTCCTCTCTATTGTTCTCTCTCTTGTTCTTTTTCTCCTCTCTATTGTTCTCTCTCTTGTTCTTTTTCTCCTCTCTATTGTTCTCTCTCTTGTTCTTTTTCTCCTCGCTATTGTTCTCTCTCTTGTTCTTTTTCTCCTCGCTATTGTTCTCTCTCTTGTTCTTTTTCTCCTCTCTATTGTTCTCTCTCTTGTTCTTTTTCTCCTCGCTATTGTTCTCTCTCTTGTACTTTTTCTCCTCTCTATTGTTCTCTCTCTTGTTATTTTTCTCCTCTCTATTGCTCTCTCGTCACTCTCCCTTTTCTCCAAGTGCTCATTCTTCTTCTGAAGTCTCACAAACGTTTTAAGCAGTGATTCTCTGCCATCCACGTATACACAGACATCCTTGGAGGGGAGCTGGCATTGTTTTCCTCCTAGCGCTATGGTACGATACCATTCCATTCTCATTAGAGTGTGATTGAAACCCTCTGTGTCAGATGAGTGCGTAAGCCAACACTTTAACACTTCCAGTTAAACACATGATGAGATATAGACCTATTCTCCCACCGGCTGGATGATACAGACCGTGTCAATAGTCTGACGTAGCTCCCTCTCCCTGTTTCCTTTCCTTGTTTCCTCACCTTGTTTCCCTTTTCCTTTCATCTCAATTGTCTGAAGTAGCGTCCTCTGATTAATTTCCTTATTTCCTTTCCTTTATAGGAGAAGCACACAAGAGTAGCTTGTGCATCCGGTTTCCTCTCTTGTTTCCAACCTCTCATCTCAATACTCTGAAGTAGCTTCCTTTCCTTGATTCCTTTACTTCGTAACAGAAACTCACTACCATGGCAACTATCACTGTAGCTTGCATTTCATTTAGTTGTTGCAATGACACTTCGGTATTGAGACATAACTGCTGTTGATCACAACGGAACATTTTACTTTGACTCTTCACCAAGAAAATAATGATGGGAAGAGATGGCTCTCGGAGAGATTTGCTTCTCGTTGTTGCTTTACTGAAAAGCCATAATACATTTAACGTTCATCTATAGTTCTTAAAGAAAATATAATTTACTTTGAAACTTTTCTCAGAAGAGAATGGGTCGTGAAAAAATGGGTTTCAGGGTGACCTGAGTCTTTTAATTTACAACCTCATGTTAATCAGTATTTACTGTGAAAGCTAGTGCTACAAACTGGAACACATTGAACCCTGAAACTATTTCACAGCATCACAAAACATTGATGAACACCAGCTTGATAATAAAGCTTAATTTGTACTAATACTGGTTGTATACTGTGCTCTCTGTCAATTCAATTTCAATTTAAGGCATTTATTGGCATATGGTAACATGGCCAAAGCAAGTGAAATAGATAAAATAAATAAAAGTGAAATAAACAATAGGCTATGCATAGCCTTTTTTCCAATTTACACCTAAAATGACATACCCAAATCTAACTGCCTGAAGCAAGGATATTCTTGATACCATTTGAAAGGAAACACTTTGAAGTTTATGGAAATGTAGTAGAATATAACACAATATATCTGGTAAAAGATAATACAAAGAAGAAAAAAAACTTTATTTTGTATTTTTTTGTACCGTCACCTATGAAATGCAAGAGAAAGGCCATCATGTGTTATTCCAGCCCAGGCGCAATTTAGATTTTGGCCACTAGATGGCATCAGAGTATGTGCAAAGTTTTAGACTGATCCTATGAACCATTGCATTTCTGTTCAATATGTTGTATCAAGACTGCCCAAATCTGCCTAATTTGTTTATTAATAACTTTATGTTCAAAATTGTGCACTCTCCTCAAACAATAGCATGGTATTCTTTCACTGTAATAGCTTCTGTAAATTGGACAGTGCAGTTAGATTAACCAATATGTAAGCTTTCTGCCAATATCAAACATGTCTATGTCCTAGGAAATGTTCTTGTTACTTACAACCTCATGCTAATCACTTTAGCCTTCGTTAGCTCAACCGTTCCGTGAAGGGACACCAATGCCGAATACGTTTTTTAGTATAGCCCATTGGAATTTGTGGTCTGTATATTTTATCATTTCATTGAGGATACCATCAACACCACAGGGCTTTTTGGGTTGGAGGGTTTGTGTTTTGTCCTGTAGTTCATTCAATGTAATTGGAGAATCCAGTGGGTTCTGGTCGTCTATAATAGTTGATTCTAAGATTTGTAATTGATCATGTATATGTTTTTGCTGTTTGTTCTTTGTTATAGAGCCAAAAAGATTGGAGAAGTGGTTTACCCATACATCTCCGTTTTGGATAGATAATTCTTAGTGTTGTTGTTTGTTTAGTGTTTTCCAATTTTCCCAGAAGTGATTAGAGTCTATGGATTCTTGAGCTGATTTCTGACATGCTGTTCCTTCTTTTTCCGTAGTGTATTTCTGTATTGTTTTAGTGATTCACCATAGTGAAGGCGTAGACTCATTCTGCATTCTTCATCAAAGCATTTGTCATTGTTGTTATTTTTCTTAGGTTGTCTGCTTGACATTTTTTGATTTGATAGGGAAGCTGAAAGGTTAAATATAATGTTTACACCTTCACTATCATTACAGTGTAATGTTTTGTCCAGGAAGTTGTCTAAAAGGGATTGAATGTGTTGGTGCCTAATTGTTTTTTGGTAGGTTTCCACACTACTTTCCTTCCATCTATAGCATTTCTTAATATTACTCAGTTCCTTTGGCTTTGACGCCTCATGATTGAGTATTGCTCTGTTCAAGTAGACTGTGATTTTACTGTGGTCTGATAGGGGTGTCGGTGGACTGACTGTGAACGCTCTGAGAGACTCTGGGTTGAGGTCAGTGATAAAGTAGTCTACAGTACTACTGCCAAGAGATGAGCTATAGGTGTACCTACCATAGGAGTCCCCTCGAAGCCTACCATTGACTATGTACAGACCCAGCGTGCGACAGAGCTTCAGGAGTTGTGACCTGTTTTTGTTGGTTATGTTGTCATAGTTGTGTCTATGGGGGCATATGGGGGAGGGAATGCTGTCACCTCCAGGTAGGTATTTGTCCCCTGTGTGCTGAGGGTGTCAGGTTCTTGTCCTGTTCTGGCATTTAGTTCGCCACAGACTAGGTCATGTCCCTGGGCTTGGAAATCTCTCTCTGCTCCCCTGTCACCTCTCTCTGCTCCCCTGTAACCTCTCTCTCACTCTCTCTCTTCTCCTCCCACTTTTCCCTCTTTCTTGATCATTGATGGAAGGAGTCCATGAATAAGGTCCCGATTCAGACAAATGCCTTTCCTGCTCACATCTCAGTTGTTGGTATTCAGACTTACCTTATTAAGGTGCGTAACGGGCTTTGCAGATGTGATTCCCTTGTGCACGCTGAATATTTTTTTTTAATTCAACTGCTGAAAAACATCCCACTTGCTGGCCAACAGATTTTGTAGTGGAGTTTTCATTCAATAGGGTTTTCAGTCCATTTATCATAAGCCATCCCCTTTAAATACGCTGTACCTTTTTAGTATATTTATCATCAGCCATCCCCTTTAAATACGCTGTACCTTTTTAGTATATTTATCATCAGCCATCCCCTTTAAATACGCTGTACCTTTTTAGTATATTCATCATACGCTGTACCTTTTTAGTATATTTATCATAAGCCATCCCTTTAAATACGCTGTACCTTTTTAGTATATTTATCATAAGCCATCCCTTTAAATACGCTGTACCTTTTTAGTATATTTATCATAAGCCATCCCTTTAAATACGCTGTACCTTTTTAGTATATTTATCATAAGCCATCCCCTTTAAATACGCTGTACCTTTTTAGTATATTTATCATCAGCCATCCCCTTTAAATACGCTGTACCTTTTTAGTATATTTATCATAAGCCATCCCCTTTAAATACGCTGTACCTTTTTAGTATATTTATCATAAGCCATCCCTTTAAATACGCTGTACCTTTTTAGTATATTTATCATAAGCCATCCCTTTAAATACGCTGTACCTTTTTAGTATATTTATCATAAGCCATCCCCTTTAAATACGCTGTACCTTTTTAGTACAAACGTTGTCGACGGACTAGAATACACGGAGAGAACAGGGTTAGAATATACAAATTAAATAAAGCCTTCTTTATCTATGCATATTCATCTCTGTTTCAGAACCGATTGGTCGATTTAACAATACTCTGATTTTGTAGATTATTTACACAAAGGTCATCAAAGTATGAATCCTAAAAATAAAAACAGGTTAGGAAAGCCTTTACGCTCACAATCTTTGTATGAATAAAAAAGAGTGATTTGATTCATCCTAAAAGTTATCCTATTTAAGTCCAGTCCAGGTTCCAGGGTTTAACCTGCGCCGTTTTCCGTAATGAATCACATGGGCTACAGAATAATATAAATCAGATGACAGGCTATAATGTCCCAAATTATTTCACATTAGACTAATATGATCCCCTAATTCTAGCGACCCTCAGGAACAACTACACGGACGAGACGGAGGAAAGAACAACTACACAGACTAGACAGAGGAGAGGACAACTACACAGACGAGACACAGGAGAGGACAACTACACAGACTAGACAGAGGAAGGAACAACTACACAGACGAGACAGAGGAAGGAACAACTACACAGACAAGACAGAGGAAAGAACAACTACACAGACGAGACAGAGGAGAAGACAACTACACAGACGAGACAGAGGAGAGGACAACTACACAGACTAGACAGAGGAGGACAACTACACAGACGAGACAGAGGAGAGGACAACTACACAGACGAGACAGAGGAGAGGACAACTACACAGACGAGACAGAGGAGAGGACAACTACACAGACGAGACACAGGAGAGGACAACTACACAGACTAGACAGAGGAAGGAACAACTACACAGACGAGACAGAGGAAGGAACAACTACACAGACAAGACAGAGGAAAGAACAACTACACAGACGAGACAGAGGAGAAGACAACTACACAGACGAGACAGAGGAGAGGACAACTACACAGACTAGACAGAGGAGGACAACTACACAGACGAGACAGAGGAGAGGACAACTACACAGACGAGACAGAGGAGAGGACAACTACACAGACGAGACAGAGGAGAGGACAACTACACAGACGAGACAGAGGAGAAGACAACTACACAGACGAGACAGAGGAGAGGACAACTACACAGACTAGACAGAGGAGAGGACAACTACACAGACGAGACAGAGGAGAGGACAACTACACAGACTAGACAGAGGAAGGAACAACTACACAGACAAGACAGAGGAAAGAACAACTACACAGACGAGACAGAGGAGAAGACAACTACACAGACGAGACAGAGGAGAGGACAACTACACAGACTAGACAGAGGAGGACAACTACACAGACGAGACAGAGGAGAGGACAACTACACAGACGAGACAGAGGAGAGGACAACTACACAGACGAGACAGAGGAGAGGACAACTACACAGACGAGACACAGGAGAGGACAACTACACAGACTAGACAGAGGAAGGAACAACTACACAGACGAGACAGAGGAAGGAACAACTACACAGACAAGACAGAGGAAAGAACAACTACACAGACGAGACAGAGGAGAAGACAACTACACAGACGAGACAGAGGAGAGGACAACTACACAGACTAGACAGAGGAGGACAACTACACAGACGAGACAGAGGAGAGGACAACTACACAGACGAGACAGAGGAGAGGACAACTACACAGACGAGACAGAGGAGAGGACAACTACACAGACGAGACAGAGGAGAAGACAACTACACAGACGAGACAGAGGAGAGGACAACTACACAGACTAGACAGAGGAGAGGACAACTACACAGACGAGACAGAGGAGAGGACAACTACACAGACTAGACAGAGGAGAGGACAACTACACAGACGAGACAGAGGAGAGGACAACTACACAGACTAGACAGAGGAGAGGACAACTACACAGACGAGACAGAGGAGAGGACAACTACACAGACGAGACAGAGGAGAGGACAACTACACAGACGAGACAGAGGTAAACAGAATGGAATGATGCAATATGTCGTCTACAAATTGAAGGAAATGTACTACATTTCCAAACATTAACTTTAGTATGTGGGTATTACTGATGGTGGCTAATATTTAACATGATACAAATGGTAAAATAAACCGGAGAAACGCTGGGCGTATAATATATCACTTTTAAAGCCACATAAACTCGCCAAGTTCGGCCCTACGGAACAGAAGCCCATAGCTTGGGTCTCCATATTTCATCCATGCAAATTATGAAGGTGCACAATTTAAATTCGGAATAACGGCACAACTATTTATAGCCTACTTCACTGTGGAAAAGGGACCGCAATAAATGTCATGTTGATAAGATTTCAGGGTTGCTTCCATTTGACTGGTTTCACATCTGTCTCCAGGAATCATGAGGAAAAATGATCTAAAACTATGTTGATTTTCAATCCCCTTCTCCAAACGGATTACTCATTTAGCTAGCTCTTATCAATAACTCTAATCAATAACTCTAATCAATAACTCTAATCAATAGCTGTTGTCAATATCTCATTAGAGAGGACGGAACATTAGAGAGGACGGTTTGACAGATGGTCTAATGGGAGAGGACAGAACATTAGAGAGGACAGATCTTTAGAGAGGACGGAACATTAGAGAGGACGGAACATTAGAGAGGACAGAACATTAGAGAGGACGGTTTGACAGATGGTCTGATGGGAGAGGACAGAACATTAGAGAGGACAGAACATTAGAGAGGACAGAACATTAGAGAGGAAGGAACATTAGAGAGGACGGAACATTAGAGAGGACAGAACATTAGAGAGGACAGAACATTAGAGAGGACAGAACATTAGAGAGGACAGAACATTAGAGAGGACAGAACATTAGAGAGGACAGAACATTAGAGAGGAAGGAACATTAGAGAGGACAGAACATTAGAGAGGACAGAACATTAGAGAGGACAGAACATTAGAGAGGACAGAACATTAGAGAGGACGGTTTTACAGATGGTCTGATTAGATGAGGACAGAACATTAGAGAAGACGATTTGACAGATGGTCTGATGGGAGAGGACAGAACATTAGAGAGGACAGAACATTAGAGAGGACGGAACATTAGAAGACGGTTTGACAGATGGTCTGATGGGAGAGGACAGAACATTAGAGAGGACAGAACATTAGAGCGGACAGAACATTAGAGAGGACAGAACATTAGAGAGGACAGAACATTAGAAGACGGTTTGACAGATGGTCTGATGGGAGAGGACAGAACATTAGAGAGGACAGAACATTAGAGAGGACGGAACATTAGAGAGGACGGAACATTAGAGAGGACGGAACATTAGAGAGGACAGAACATTAGAGAGGACAGAACATTAGAGAGGACAGAACATTAGAGAGGACAGAACATTAGAGAGGACAGAACATTAGAGAGGACGGTTTGACAGATGGTCTGTTGGGAGAGGACAGAACATTAGAGAGGACAGAACATTAGAGAGGACAGAACATTAGAGAGGACAGAACATTAGAGAGGACGGTTTGACAGATGGTCTGTTGGGAGAGGACAGAACATTAGAGAGGACAGACAATTAGAGAGGACAGAACATTAGAGAGGACAGAACATTACAACCATCATTCACGTGGACCTAATGCTCCAAAACGTTCTGGAGCATGGCTTAGATACTGCGTGTGTGTGTGTGTGTGTGTGCGGAGCCTAGGCTTGCACCAGAGCCTTGCTGTGCTGTGGCATCTCTAACGCACGCCTCTATGAAGAGGGAACGCAACACCCTGCTACAACTCAACTCTCCGTGAAGTGAAAGAGGTATGAACTGTAGGCGTGAGTAAGGATGACAACAGGCAGAATGTGGTACCGTTTACAAGGACTTTATTCCTGTACACGGTAATATGGGGAAAAGGGGCTGGACGGAACCAAAGAAAGTAAATCTCAAAGCCCCCCCCCTCTCCTATCTTACCTGCCTACCCACTACTTACCTAACTTAGCACCACCTGGTGCCCTAACCAAAATACAGGGGGTGGTCTGCCCAGGTCTTACCTATTGTGCCTAGACAGTGAATATACTACGGGTATATGTATGTCTGCGGGCCTCTTGCCTAAGCACTCCCTAGGTGCCTTCCCCTTCCCCCCTGGGAACAAATGATACAGGGGAACAAATAATTTCTCAAACAAACTAAGAAACAAAGGACATCAAATAAGCTCTATCTGAGCAACAAACTCACAGAACATACCAACTGCTACCAACAACTAACATAGTAAATTATCCACAGCCATCAGCCTCCTCTCTCAGCAATCACCTCCCAGCAATGATTCTCTATCACATTCAATTGCTCTGCAATGACCTCTCAGCAATGAACCCCCAGCAAATCTCTCTCCTGAACAGAACACTGGCTTTATATATAGCTTCAGAAGGAATAGGTAATTGGAGACAGCTGCGTCTTGACGAGGGGGCGGGGTCAGCTCTCCAATTAGCCATGGAGTCGACCAATCAGCTGCTTGAGGGATTTCAGGAAGCTATTTCCTGAAATAAACACATGCAAATACACAAACTACAACACATAATCTGGGGAACGTAACAGCATCACTCTCCCATATGATGTCATCCCTCTCCCATATGATGTCATCCCTCTCCCATGTGATGTCATCCCTCTCACATATGATGTCATCCCTCTCCCATGTGACGTCATCCCTCTCCCATGTGATGTCATCCCTCTCCCATATGATGTCATCCCTCTCCCATGTGATGTCATCCCTCTCCCATGTGATGTCATCCCTCTCCCATATGAAAACGTCCATTACACTAAAGGACATGTGATGATACCCTTCCTTCCTTTCAATCGACCTGCGTGAGCGTCAAAAAGCCACTGGAAAAGTCTGTGCTTTATCCCACTCAGTGTTTTAAATTAAATGTGTCCAGCTGTGTGGAATATAGGACCTTTCTTTAAGGTACTTTTCCCCCTGACTGACGAGAACGCAATGGATGAAAACGGGTCTGTCAGATGTTTAAAACCTAGATGTGATCAAGAACCCGCAGAGATCTCCTCATTTCACATCAGATCTCCACATCAGATCTTCACATCAGATCTCCGCATCAGATTTTCACATCAGATCTTCACATCAGATCTCCGCATCAGATCTTCACATCAGATCTCCACATCAGATCTTCACATCAGATCTCCACATCAGATCTTCACATCAGATCTCCGCATCAGATTTTCACATCAGATCTTCACATCAGATCTCCGCATCAGATTTTCACATCGGATCTCCACATCAGATCTTCACATCAGATCTCCGCATCAGATTTTCACATCAGATCTCCACATCAGATCTTCACATCAGATCTCCGCATCAGATTTTCACATCAGATCTTCACATCAGATCTCCGCATCAGATCTTCACATCAGATCTCCACATCAGATCTTCACATCAGATCTCCGCATCAGATCTTCACATCAGATCTCCACATCAGATCTTCACATCAGATCTCCACATCAGATCTCCACATCAGATCTCCACATCAGATCTTCACATCAGATCTTCACATCAGATCTTCACATCAGATCTTCACATCAGATCTCCGCATCAGATCGTAACCAAAGCCAGTGAAGTCCTTTTGACAGGTCAGTCTGTAATAAGGTCCTATCACAAACCATGTCATGTCCAGCACTGGATACTGAGGTCTAAACGGACACACACACACACACACACACACACACACACACACACACACACACACACATACCCTACCTCAGCGTGTGAAAAGTGTGAACTACACCCAGGTGCTGTGGACAGGAAGGGGAAGCTGAGTGAGTGAGGGGTCAAAGGGCAGGTAACATGTGTGCCACATGCAATGAAAACACACACCACAAAGTATATCTGGTGAGCAGGCCTGCATAGTTGTCATTGGTGTTTTCCAGTGGGTGGTTAGCAAGGAGAGGGAAATATATCGATGTAGTTCCTGGTCTGAGAGAACACGATGTTATGATGAAATAACAGCTGGATACAATATGTGATTCAACTGTGTAAAGCTTTGTATTACGTTACCACACACACACACACACACACACACACACACACACACACACACACACACACACACACACACACACACACACACACACACACACACTGAACTACCCTCTCTACACATGTGAATGGAAGACAGACCTGTTGAAAGAGCAGACGTGACAGAGTGTATTGAGTGGAACTTGACATGACTGCTCCTCATCCTCCTCCTCTTCCTCCTCCTCCTCTTCCTCCTCCTCCTTATCATAGTAATAATCATCATCATCAAATTGAACATTCTGTCAATCTGGGAAACAGCAACCAGTGGTGTAAACACTAAACAGTTACACATCTATTCTGTTTATTGCACTAGTTGATTGAATGGTTAAAGAGACGTGTTATTGGAGACGGCTGTGAGTCAGGGTCTTCTGGAGGGTTTAAACAGAGCTTAGGGTACATAACAACCTGTTTAGCAGAGCAATGAGCCCCGACGGTCATATAGGAAGAAGATTTAACCTTAAACTGATGTGGTTTCTACTGACAGTTGAGATGTACAAACTCTGGCATAAGGGGACGACAAGTGGATAAGAGACCATCCGTAATTTAGATTCAGACATTAATGAGCGAGCTAGGACAGACGTAGTCAATATAACTATTTGTTCAGCGCCTTTGAAGTTTAAAGCGACAGAATTCAGAACATCTTACAGTGTTCTCCCTGTACACCAAGTCAGAACCGTAGGATAAATAGAGGGGGCGTATAAGCAGACAATGAAAGCTCTTACAATATTCAATGTTTACATTTCTCAAAAACAGGCTGTAGGCTACATGTGCACCACCAAGTCAGAACAGTAGGCTAAGGGACCAAATTATTAGGGTGAGGCACATGGGCTACTAACAGCTTACTACACAACATACACTTAGTATTACTTAGCTACAGCGACTTGGAATTCCGATTTGGACGACCTTTTGAATTGTATTTTCCCAGTTGGAGCTCTTTTTCCCCAGAATTCTCAATCGTCTTGAAGTCTGAGATATCCCAGTTCCGAGGTGCCAGTTGTTTTGAATGTGGCCTGAAGTCTGGAATGGAATGACAGCATGGCAAATGTATTCAACTTTTTTCTGGCCCATGGTATGTTGCGAGTGAATGTTTATCCTTAAAAGAGACCCTTAAACCCAGACTTGGACCACACACCCTCTCCACTGAATAGCAGGCTAGGGATTACTTTGCAAAGCTTGCAGTTTGCCACTGATTCCTTCCAAACCACTCATTGTTTGAATTTAGGATTTCCAACTTGTTGTATAACGTTTATGTCCAATGGCCGATTAGCACCGATACGTTTTATCTATAATTTATCTTCCTATTACAAGGATTCAAAATGATTTGCCAGTAGATTGTCGACTTGATTTCTAAAATGTAGAAAGTATGACGTTGACATGATCAGTCCAATCAAAGCTAGGGTAGATAATGTGATTAAACGTAATTTTATCAGTGGCAAGTGACCTTGAGCCTTATTGGATGGGCACTTCTAATGTAAATATATGGCAGCACCCAAGGGGCTTCAATTTCCGATCACTCCCCGTATATTTTGCAGTGACGTAGTGTCCCCATGAGTGATTGACAGAACACTGAGCCAATCACGGCGCAACTAGAGAACATTACCAACCCCTACCCTCTGTATTTCCTTCTGGCTGCCCCACCACAGAAAGCACTGAGCTGAAAATGCTGCATTTTTGAGCTGCCTTATTAGGAACGTAACAGCATCACTCTCCCATATGATGTCATCCCTCTCCCATATGATGTCATCCCTCTCCCATGTGATGTCATCCCTCTCACATATGATGTCATCCCTCTCCCATATCTCTTACTCAAGAAAGAGAAAAGAGACCATGTTGGTATGCTACTTTATTAACTCAATTATTATTATTATTATTATTTTACATTGTTTTCAAACGGACATGTGACACGTATTAATACCAAAATAACATGCAAAACAGGCAACAACAAAATATATATTTACAGTGCCTTCGGAAAGTATTCAGCCTTTTTTATTTGTTACTGTTGATTGAATTGTTTTATCCCCCCTCATCAATCTACATACAATACCACATAACGACAAAGCAAAAAACAGGATTTAGAAATAATGTATTAATTTATAAAAAATATATATATATTGCATTTACGTAAGTATTCAGACCCTTTACTCAGTACTTTGTTGAAACACCTTTGACAGCAATTACAACCTTGAGTCATCTTGGGTGTGACGTTACAAGCTGGGTACACCTGTATTTGGGGAGTTTCTCCCATTCTTCTCTGCAGATCCTCTCAAGCTCTGTCAGGTTGGATGGGGAGTGTTGCTGCACGGCTATCTTCAGGTCTCCCAGAGATGTTCGATTGGGTTCAAGTCTGGGCTGTGGCGCCCCCACTCAAGCACATTCACAGACTTGTCCTGAAGCCACTCCTGTGTTGTCTTGGCTGTGTGCTTAGGGTCGTTGTCCTGTTGGAAGGTGAACCTTCGCCCCAGTCTGAGGTCCTGACCGCTCTGGTGCAAGTTTTCATCAAGGATCTCTCTGTACTTTGCTCCATTCATCTTTCCCTCGATCCTGACAGTCTATCAGTCCCTGCCTCCGAAAAACATCCCCACAGCATGATGATTCCACCACCATGCTTCACCGTAGGGTTGGTGCCAAGTTTCCTCCAGAAGTGAGGAAACTTGAGAATCTTGTTTCTCAAGGTCTGAGAGTCTTTAGGTGCCTTTTGGCAAACTCCAAGAGGGCTTCATGTGCCTTTTACTGAGGAGTGGCTTCCATCTGGCCACTTTACCAGAAAGGCCTGATTGGTGGAGTGCTGCAGAGATGGTTGTCCTTCTGGAAGGTTCTCCCATCTTCACAGAGGAACTATAGAGTTCTGTCGCTGACCATCAGTTTGGCCGGACGGCCAACTCTAGGAAGAGTCTTTGTGTTTCCAAACTTCTTCAATTTAAGAATGATGGAGGCCACTGTGTTCTTGGGGACCTTCGATGCTGCAGAAATGTTTTGGTACCCTTCCCCACATGTGTGCCTCGACACAATCCTGTCTCGGCGCTCTACGGACAATTCCTTTAACCTCATGCCTTG
The DNA here is from genome assembly GCF_045791955.1 of Oncorhynchus clarkii lewisi. Classification (NCBI taxonomy): domain Eukaryota; kingdom Metazoa; phylum Chordata; class Actinopteri; order Salmoniformes; family Salmonidae; genus Oncorhynchus; species Oncorhynchus clarkii. The sequence continues at coordinate 38,011 of NW_027258645.1, read as the reverse complement.
GTTTTTGCTCTACCATGTACTGTCAACTGTGGGGCCTTATATAGACAGGTGTGTGCCTTTCCAAATCATGTCCAATCAATTGAATTTACCACAGGTGGACTCCAATCAAGTTGTAGAAACATCTCAAGGATGATCAATGGAAACAGGATGCACCTGAACTCAATGTTGAGTCTCATAGCAAAGGGTCTGAATAATTATGTAATTTCTGTTTAAAACTGTTAATGGCTTTCTGTTCTAGATGGTAGAGGCCAGTACACCCCTCCGTTCTAGATGGTAGAGGCCAGTACATCCCTCCATTATAGATGGTAGAGGCCAGTACACCCCTCCGTTATAGATGGTAGAGTCCAGTACACCTGCCTCCATTACAGATGGTAGAGGCCAGTACTCTCCTCTATTCTAGAGGCCAGTACACCCCTCTGTGCTCAATGGTAGAGGCCAGTACACCCCTCTGTTCTAGATGGTAGTACACCCCTCTATTCTAGATGGTAGAGGCCAGTACACCCCTCTCTTCTAGATGGTAGAAGCCAGTACACCCCTCTGTTCTAGATGGTATATGCCAGTACACCCGTCCGTTCTAGATGGTAGAGGCCAGTACACCCCTCCGTTCTAGATGGTAGAGGCCAGTACACCCCTCCGTTCTAGATGGTAGAGGCCAGTACACCCCTCCGTTCTAGATGGTAGAGGCCTGTACACCCCTCCGTTCTAGATGGTAGAGTCCAGTACACCCCTCTGTTCTAGATGGTAGAGACCAGTACACCCCTCCGTTCTAGATGGTAGAAGCCAGTACACCCCTCTGTGCTCAATGGTAGAGGCCAGTACACCCCTCTGTTCTAGATGGTAGAGACCAGTAGACCCCTCTGTTCTAGATGGTAGAGGCCAGTACACCCCTCTGTTCTAGATGGTAGAGCCCAGTACACCCCTCTGTTCTAGATGGTGGAGGCCAGTACACCCCTCTGTTCTAGATGGTAAAGGCCAGTACACCCCTCTGTTCTAGATGGTAGAGCCCAGTACACCCCTCTGTTCTAGATGGTAGAGGCCAGTTCACCCCTCTGTTCTAGATGGTAGAGGCCAGTACAGCCCTCTGTTCTAGATGGTAGAGGCCAGTACACCCCTCCGTTCTAGATGGTAGAGGCCAGTACACCCCTCCGTTCTAGATGGTAGAGCCCAGTACACCCCTCTTTTCTAGATGGTAGAGGCCAGTACACCCCTCTGTTCTAGATGGTAGAGGCCAGTACACCCCTCCGTTATAGGTGGTAGAGGCCAGTACACCCCTCCGTTATAGATGGTAGAGGCCATAAAGACACCCGTCTGACATTCTTACAGGTGGGATGGATCAAACCACATCTGCCAGACATCTTTGTGGTTTCCTCTCACCCCTGTTTCAAGGGAGGGTGGGAGCTAGAGAGAGAGAGAGGGAGGGAGGGAGGGAGCTAGGGAGAGAGAGAGAGAGGGAGGGAGGGAGGGAGGGAGCTAGAGAGAGAGAGAGAGGGGAGGGAGGGAGGGTGGGAGCTAGAGAGAGAGAGAGAGAGGGAGGGAGGGAGTGCCCCTGCGAGCGAGGAGGGAGTACCTCTGCGAGGGAGGGAGGGAGGGAGGGTGGGAGGGAGTACCCCTGCGAGTGAGGGAGGGAGGGAGAGGGAGTACCCCTGCGAGGGAGGGAGGGAGGGAGAGAGAGGGAGTACCCCTGCGAAGGAGGGATGGAGGGAGTACCCCTGCTAGGGAGGGAGGGAGGGAGGGAGAGGGAGTACCCCTGCGAGGGAGGGAGGGAGGGAGGGAGGGAGAGGGAGTACCCCTGCGAGGGAGGGAGGTAGGGAGTACCCCTGCGAGGGAGGGAGGGAGGGAGGGAGGGAGGGAGAGGGAGTACCCCTGCGAGGGAGGGAGGGAGGGAGGGAGAGGGAGTACCCCTGCGAGGGAGGGAGGGAGGGAGGGAGAGGGAGTACCCCTGCGAGGGAGGGAGGGGGAAGGGTGTTTGAGTGATAATGAAAAACGAGGGGGTGTGGAGGAGAGGTACATCCTATCACTACTTTAAGAGCTCTGCCACCTTCAGCCAACATCCCAAACCCAGCTGCTCCCTCTCTTCTCTACTCCTTCTCTCTCCATCCAGGTGAATGGACAAACACAGCCTGAAAAATAGCAAGCAGGCAAGAGAGAGAGAGAGAGACGGATGAAACACATGGCAACAATACAGGAGGTTAATAATCAGCCTGGGGAGATAGCAGCTTGTTTCCAGGAGTGAGTCGTCTGAACACCACGAAGAGAACAGACCAGCAATCATCTCTTCCTGCTTGTGTGTGTGTGTGTGTGTGTGTGTGTGTGTGTGTGTGTGTGTGTGTGTGTGTGTGTGTGTGTGTGTGTGTGTGTGTGTGTGTGTGTGTGTGTGGGTGTGTGTGTGTGTGTGTGTGTGTGTGTGTGTGGGGGTGGGTGGGTGTTTGTGTATCTGACAGACAGAGTGCAGTGGAATAGCAGGAGTTGATTTTCAGGGGGAAGACTGATCCATTGCAACAGAGATTCTCTGACAACCGAAAGAGCAGCAACTTCAAGGAGTGTAACACACTGTGGATAAATTATTGAGAGTTTGCATCTGGGGGAACGAGAAGAAGCATTGAAGACAGAGAGAGAAAGACTTCCGTTGTTCTTCTCTGCTCCACTTACCCTGACCCTTCTCCCTCTCCCTCACTCCTCTCCCCCCCTGTCCTCGTCTCACCTGAGATGGACCGGCTGCTGGCCCTGGCCCTGGTCTACATGGTGTACCTGTCGACTGCAGTGATTGGCTCAGAGAAGAAGAAGCACCGGGTGCAGCATGGACCCTGCAGTTACACCTTCATTCTCCCCGAGGTGGAACACTGCCAGCCCCTCAAAGACTTCCAGGTCACCAACTCCCTCCAGAGGGACTCCCCACCACCGCCAGCCCCAGACCCAGGATCGAGTCACCCTGAGCAGGACAAAGCCCAGCCCGCTAGGTCCTCATGGCAGGAGAGGAAGCTGGAGAGACTGGAGAGCTCCACAGAGAATAATACACAATGGTTGCAGAAGGTAACACATTGTCTTTCTGTTCTCCCTCAGGGTTCACTAAACCAGAGGTAGTCACTAACGAGAGAGAGAGAGAGTGTGTGTGCGTGTGTGTGTGTGTGTGTGTGTGTGTGTGTGTGTGTGTGTGTGTGTGTGTGTGTGTGTGTGTGTGTGTGTGTGTGTGTGTGTGTGAGAGAGGGGGAGTGTGTTGGTGACAGAGAGAGAGGGAGAGTGTGTTGGTGACAGAGAGAGAGGGAGAGTGTGTTGGTGACAGAGAGATGGAGAGGTTCGGTGACAGAGAGAGAGGGAGAGTGTGTTGGTGACAGAGAGAGGGAGAGTGTGTTGGTGACAGAGAGATGGAGAGTGTGTTGGTGACAGAGAGAGGGAGAGTGTGTTGGTGACAGAGAGAGAGGGAGAGTGTGTTGGTGAAAGAGAGAGGGAGTGTGTTGGTGACAGAGAGAGGGAGAGTGTGTTGGTGACAGAGAGAGAGGGAGAGTGTGTTGGTGAAAGAGAGAGGGAGTGTGTTGGTGACAGAGAGAGGGAGAGTGTGTTGGTGACAGAGAAAGGGAGAGTGTGTTGGTGACAGAGAGAGGGAGAGTGTGTTGGTGACAGAGAGAGAGGGAGAGTGTGTTGGTGAAAGAGAGAGGGAGTGTGTTGGTGACAGAGAGAGGGAGAGTGTGTTGGTGACAGAGAGAGAGGGAGAGTGTGTTGGTGAAAGAGAGAGGGAGTGTGTTGGTGACAGAGAGAGGGAGAGTGTGTTGGTGACAGAGAAAGGGAGAGTGTGTTGGTGACAGAGAGAGGGAGAGTGTGTTGGTGACAGAGAGAGAGGGAGAGTGTGTTGGTGAAAGAGAGAGGGAGTGTGTTGGTGACAGAGAGAGGGAGAGTGTGTTGGTGACAGAGAAAGGGAGAGTGTGTTGGTGACAGAGAGAGGGAGAGTGTGTTGGTGACAGAGAGAGGGAGAGTGTGTTGGTGACAGAGAGAGGGAGTGTGTTGGTGACAGAGAGAGGGAGAGTGTTGGTGACAGAGAGAGGGAGAGTGTGTTGGTGACAGAGAAAGGGAGAGTGTGTTGGTGACAGAGAAAGGGAGAGTGTGTTGGTGAGAGAGAGAGGGAGAGTGTGTTGGTGACAGAGAGAGGGAGTGTGTTGGTGAAAGAGAGAGGGAGAGTGTGTTGGTGACAGAGAAAAGGAGAGTGTGTTGGTGACAGAGAGAGGGAGAGTGTGTTGGTGACAGAGAGAGGGAGAGTGTGTTGTTGACAGAGAGAGGGAGAGTGTGTTGGTGACAGAGAACGGGAGAGTGTGTTGGTGAGAGGGAGAGTGTGTTGGTGACAGAAAGAGAGGGAGAGTGTGTTGGTGACAGAGAGAGATGGAGTGTGTTGGTGAGACGGAGAGTGTGTTAGTGACAGAGAGAGAGGGAGAGTGTGTTGGTACAGAGAGAGATGGCGTGTGTTGGTGACAGAGCGAGGGAGAGTGTGTTGGTGACAGAGAGAGATGGAGTGTGTTGGTGACAGAGCGAGGGAGAGTGTGTTGGTGACAGAGAGAGAGGGATAGTGTTGGTGAGAGAGAGAGGGAGAGGTTCGGTGACAGAGCGAGAGGGAGAGTGTGTTGGTGAGAGTGAGGGAGAGTGTTGGTGAGAGAGAGAGGGGGAGTGTTGGTGACAGAGAGAGAGGGAGAGTGTTGGTGACAGAGAGAGGGAGAGTGTTGGTGAGAGAGAGAGGGAGAGTGTGTTGGTGACAGAGAGAGGAAGAGGTTCGGTGACAGAGAGAGAGGGAGAGTGTGTTGGTGAGAGAGAGAGGGAGAGGTTCGGTGACAGAGAGAGAGGGAGAGTGTGTTGGTGAGAGTGAGGGAGAGTGTTGGTGAGAGAGAGAGGGAGAGTGTTGGTGACAGAGAGAGAGGGAGAGTGTTGGTGAGAGAGAGAGGGAGAGTGTTGGTGACAGAGAGAGAGGGAGAGTGTGTTGGTGACAGAGAGAGGGAGAGTGTGTTGGTGACAGAGAGAGGGAGAGTGTGTTGGTGACATGGCTGGAAATGCGTGACTAATGTTCTGTGGTTTAACAGGCCTATTAAATGACTGATATCCTGTGGTGAAGCACTGGGCCATACCCACTACCCTCTGTAGTGCCTTGCGGTTGGAGGCAGAGCATGGGCCTTTACCAGGCAGTGATGCAACCAGACAGGATGCTCTCGATGGTGCAGCTGTCGAAACGTTTGAGGATCTGATGACCCATGCCAAATCTTTTCAGTCTCCTGAAGGGGGAATAGGTTTTGTCGTGCCCTCTTCATGACTGTCATGAACATGGACCATGTTAATTTGTTGGTGATGTGGACACCAAGAACTTGAAGCTCTCAACTTGCTCCACAACAGCCCGGTCAATGAGAATGGGGGGCTCGGTCCTCCTTTTCCTTTAGTCCACAATCAACTCCTTTGTCTTGATCACGTTGAGGGGGAGGTTGTTGTCCTGGTACCACATGGCCAGGTCTCCGACCTCCTCCCTATAGGCGGTCTAATCGTTGTCGATGATCAGGCCTACCACTGTTGTGTCATCAGCAGTACAGGAGGGGGCTGAGCACGCACCCCTGAGGGGCCCCTGTGTTGAGGACCAGTGTGGCGGATGTGTCCAGGATCCAGTTGCAGAGGGAGGTGTTTAGTCCCAGAGTCCTTAGCTTAGTGATGAGCTTTGAGGGCACCATGGTGTTGAACGCTGAGCTGTAGTCAATGAACAACATTCTCACATAAGTGTTCCTTTTGTCCAGGTGGGAAAGGGAAGTGTGGAGTGCAATAGAGATTGCATCATCAGTGGTTCTGTTAGGGCAGTATGGAAATTGGAGTGGGTCTAGGGTGTCTGATGGTGTTGATGTGTATTTTTCTCTCTCCTGACCGTATTCCTGGTATTCCCTGTATATCTCTCTCTCCTGACCGTATTCCTGGTATTCCCTGTATATCTCTCTCTCTTGACCATATTCCTGGTATTCCCTGTATATCTCTCTCTCCTGACCGTATTCCTGGTATTCCCTGTATATCTCTCTCTACTGTCTATATTCCTGGTATTCCCTGTATATCTCTCTCTACTGTCCATATTCCTGGTATTCCCTGTATATCTCTCTCTAATGTCCATATTCCTGGTATTCCCTGTATATCTCTCTCTACTGTCCATATTCCTGGTATTCCCTGTATATCTCTCTCTCCTGACCGTATTCCTGGTATTCCCTGTATATCTCTCTCTACTGTCCATATTCCTGGTATTCCCTGTATATCTCTCTCTCCTGACCATATTCCTGGTATTCCCTGTATATCTCTCTCTCCTGACCATATTCCTGGTATTCCCTGTATATCTCTCTCTCCTGACCATATTCCTGGTATTCCCTGTATATCTCTCTCTCCTGACCGTATTCCTGGTATTCCCTGTATATCTCTCTCTACTGTCCATATTCCTGGTATTCCCTGTATATCTCTCTCTCCTGACCGTATTCCTGGTATTCCCTGTATATCTCTCTCTACTGTCCATATTCCTGGTATTCCCTGTATATCTCTCTCTCCTGACCATATTCCTGGTATTCCCTGTATATCTCTCTCTCCTGACCATATTCCTGGTATTCCCTGTATATCTCTCTCTCCTGACCGTATTCCTGGTATTCCCTGTATATCTCTCTCTCCTGACCGTATTCCTGGTATTCCCTGTATATCTCTCTCTACTGTCCATATTCCTGGTATTCCCGGTATATCTCTCTCTACTGTCCATATTCCTGGTATTCCCTGTATATCTCTCTCTACTGTCCCTATTCCTGGTATTCCCAGTATATCTCTCTCTCCCGATCGTATTCCTGGTATTCCCTGTATATCTCTCTCTACTGTCCATTTTCCTGGTATTCCCTGTATATCTGTCTCTCCTGACCGTATTCCTGGTATTCCCTGTATATCTCTCTCTACTGTCCATATTCCTGGTATTCCCTGTATATCTCTCTCTCCTGACCGTATTCCTGGTATTCCCTGTATATCTGTCTCTCCTGACCGTATTCCTGGTATTCCCTGTATATCTCTCTCTACTGTCCATATTCCTGGTATTCCCTGTATATCTCTCTCTCCTGACCGTATTCCTGGTATTCCCTGTATATCTCTCTCTCCTGACCGTATTCCTGGTATTCCCTGTATATCTCTCTCTACTGTCCATATTCCTGGTATTCCCTGTATATCTCTCTCTCCTGACCGTATTCCTGGTATTCCCTGTATATCTCTCTCTACTGTCCATATTCCTGCTATTCCCTGCATATCTCTCTCTCCTGACCATATTCCTGGTATTCCCTGTATTCCAGCTGGAGAGGTCCATCCAGGAGAACCTGCGTTCTGGGATGGAGGAGATGAAGACAAACGCTGTTCACACCCAGACGGCGGCCATGTTGGAGATCGGGACTAAACTCTTCAGCCAATCAGCCGAGCAGACCCGCAAATTGACAGATGTGGAGACCCAGGTAAGCCAATCGGTGGACCTGTTGTGAAGACTACCTCCACCCTCTTGCCATGGTCCCTTACTCTTCCATGTCTATATCAAGATATATGATGACAATTGGCTTGCTGATCATTTAGAGGTCGAACAATCCTGGTCTGAAAGAGGCTCTTGGTTCAGCCCTACAACAAAAGACATGATTCAACTTTCAATGTTTTGATTAGTTGCTAAGTTGTCCCAGGTGTGATTAATTGATTAGGCCAGTTGTCCCAGGTGTGATTCATTGATTAGGCCAGTTGTCCCAGGTGTGATTCATTGATTAGGCCAGTTGTCCCAGGTGTGATTCATTGATTAGGCCAGCTGTCCCAGGTGTGATTAATTGATTAGGCCAGTTGTTCCATGTGTGATTCATTGATTAGGCCTGTTGTCCCAGGTGTGATTCATTGATTAGGCCAGGTGGATTAATTGATTAGGCCAGTTGTCCCAGGTGTGATTAATTGATTAGGCCAGTTGTCCCAGGTGTGATTCATTGATTAGACCAGCTGTCCCAGGTGTGATTCATTGATTAGG
>NW_027258645.1:0-25000 GCF_045791955.1 Oncorhynchus clarkii lewisi | reverse complement strand
CGTAACTATAAAGGTCAAGTCTGCTATGACGTAACTATAAAGGTCAAGTCTGCTAACGTAACTCTAAAGGTCAAGTCTGCTATAACGTAACTATAAAGGTCAAGTCTGCTATAACGTAACTATAAAGGTCAAGTCTGCTATAACGTAACTATAAAGGTCAAGTCTGCTATAACGTAACTATAAAGGTCAAATCTGCTAACGTAACTATAAAGGTCAAGTCTGCTAACGTAACTATAAAGGTCAAGTCTGCTATAACGTAACTATAAAGGTCAAGTCTGCTAATGTAATTATAAAGGTCAAGTCTGCTATAACGTAACTATAAAGGTCAAGTCTGCTAACGTAATTATAAAGGTCAAGTCTGCTATAACGTAACTATAAAGGTCAAGTCTGCTAACGTAACTATAAAGGTCAAGTCTGCTATAACGTAACTATAAAGGTCAAGTCTGCTAATGTAATTATAAAGGTCAAGTCTGCTATAACGTAACTATAAAGGTCAAGTCTGCTAACGTAACTCTAAAGGTCAAGTCTGCTAATGTAATTATAAAGGTCAAGTCTGCTATAACGTAACTATAAAGGTCAAGTCTGCTATAACGTAACTATAAAGGTCAAGTCTGCTAATGTAATTATAAAGGTCAAGTCTGCTATAACGTAACTATAAAGGTCAAGTCTGCTAACGTAACTCTAAAGGTCAAGTCTGCTAACGTAATTATAAAGGTCAAGTCTGCTAACGTAACTATAAAGGTCAAGTCTGCTAATGTAATTATAAAGGTCAAGTCTGCTATAACGTAACTATAAAGGTCAAGTCTGCTAACGTAACTCTAAAGGTCAAGTCTGCTAACGTAACTATAAAGGTCAAGTCTGCTATAACGTAACTATAAAGGTCAAGTCTGCTAATGTAATTATAAAGGTCAAGTCTGCTATAACGTAACTATAAAGGTCAAGTCTGCTAACGTAACTCTAAAGGTCAAGTCTGCTAACGTAATTATAAAGGTCAAGTCTGCTATAACGTAACTATAAAGGTCAAGTCTGCTAACGTAACTCTAAAGGTCAAGTCTGCTATAACGTAACTATAAAGGTCAAGTCTGCTATAACGTAATTATAAAGGTCAAGTCTGCTATAACGTAACTATAAAGGTCAAGTCTGCTAACGTAACTATAAAGGTCAAGTCTGCTATAACGTAACTATAAAGGTCAAGTCTGCTATAACGTAACTATAAAGGTCAAGTCTGCTATAACGTAACTATAAAGGTCAAGTCTGCTATAACGTAACTATAAAGGTCAAGTCTGCTATAACGTAACTATAAAGGTCAAGTCTGCTATAACGTAACTATAAAGGTCAAATCTGCTATAACGTAACTATAAAGGTCAAGTCTGCTAACGTAATTATAAAGGTCAAGTCTGCTATAACGTAACTATAAAGGTCAAGTCTGCTAACGTAACTATAAAGGTCAAGTCTGCTAACGTAACTATAAAGGTCAAGTCTGCTAACGTAACTATAAAGGTCAAGTCTGCTATAACGTAACTATAAAGGTCAAGTCTGCTAACATAACTCTAAAGGTCAAGTCTGCTAACGTAACTATAAAGGTCAAGTCTGCTAACGTAACTATAAAGGTCAAGTCTGCTATAACGTAACTATAAAGGTCAAGTCTGCTATAACGTAACTATAAAGGTCAAGTCTGCTAACGTAACTATAAAGGTCAAGTCTGCTATAACGTAACTATAAAGGTCAAGTCTGCTATAACGTAACTATAAAGGTCAAATCTGCTAACGTAACTATAAAGGTCAAGTCTGCTATAACGTAACTATAAAGGTCAAGTCTGCTAACGTAACTCTAAAGGTCAAGTCTGCTAACGTAACTCTAAAGGTCAAGTCTGCTATAACGTAACTATAAAGGTCAAGTCTGCTATAACGTAACTCTAAAGGTCAAGTCTGCTAATGTAACCATAAAGGTATGAAATGGGTTACTTGTTTTATTTTGGAACCAATTAGGTCCAGTGTAAATGATGAACACAGCCAAAGGTTCATTTAGAAGAGATGTGAATGCAGCACTAATGTAGCTTTTATTTCAACAAGATAAGGAGGCCTCCCAGTATCATTATCGCCCCCCCCTTTCTTTGATAAACAGACATTAAGCCATTTTCAGAAATTATGTTGTCCCCTCTCGAAATGTACTTTTGGGTGTGTTAAACCCTTATCCTCCACATATCTGACATCATAAACCAAAGCAGTTCTACCCCTGTCTTTTGTTAGACTAGAATGTTTAGCAAATGGTTAGCAAATGGTTAGCAAATGGTTAGCAAATGGTTAGCAAATGGTTAGCAAATGTAAAAAAATGAAAAATATTCAACAGAAATACCTTATTTACATAAGTACATAAGTATGCATCCTGTATCCATTGATCATCCTTAAGATGTTTCTACAACTTGATTGGAGTCCACCTGTGGTACATTCAATTGATTGGACATTAATTGCACACGCCTGTCTATATATGGTCCCACAGTTGACAGTACATGTCAGAGCAAAAACCATGAGGTGGAAAGAGTTGATCGTAGAATTCCGAGACAAGATTGTGTCGAAGGCACAGATCTGGGAAAAGGTACCAAAAAATATCTGCAGCATTGAAGGTCCCCAAGAACACAGTTGCCTCCATCATTCTTAAATGGAAGAAGTTTGGAACCACCAAGACTCTTCCTAGAGCTGGCCACCGGCCAATCTGAGCAATCGGGGGAGAAGGGTCTTGGTCAAGGAGGTGACCAAGAACCCGATGGTCATTCTGACAGTTTCTCTGTGGGGATGGGAGATCCTTCCAAAAGGATAACCTCTGCAGCACTCCACCAATCAGGCCTTTCTGATAGAGTAGTAAGCCACTCATCAGTAAAAGGCACAAGACAGCCTGCTTGGAGTTTGCCGAAAAGCATCTAAAGACTCATAGACCATGAGAAATAAGGTTCTCTGTGAGGAGGAAACCAAGATTGAACTATGTGGCCTGAATACCAAGCATCATGTTTGGAAAAAACCTTGCACCATCCCTACGGTGAAGCATGGTGGTGGCAGCATCATGCTGTGGTGATGTTTTTCAGCAGCAGGGATTGATAGACTGTCAGGATCGAGAGGAAAGATGAACAGAGCAAAGTACAGAGAGATTATTGAAGAAAACCTGCTCCAATGCGATCAGGATCTCAGACTGGGACATAGGTTCACCATCCAACAGGACAACGACCCTAAGCACACAGCCAAGACAACATAGGAGTGGCTTCGGGACAAGTCACTGAATGTCCTTGAGTGGCTGCGCCAGAGCCTGGACTTGAACCCGATCAAACATCTCTAGAGAGACCTGAAAATAGCTGTGCAGCGATTCTCCCCATCCTACCTGACAGAGCTTGAGAGGATCTGCAGAGAAACTCCCCAAATACAGGTGTGCCAAGCTTGTAGCATCATACCCAAGAAGACTCAAGGCTGTAATCGCTGCCAAAGGTGCTTCAACAATTTACTGAGTAAAGGGTCTGAAAACTTATTTAAACGTGATATTTTTTAAATAGTCTTTTTACAGCTTTAATAAATTACCAAACATTTCTTCAAACCTGTTTTTGCTGTGTCATTATGGGGTAGATTGATGAGAAAACATATATATTTAATCAGCTTTAGAATAAGGCTGTAACATAACAAAACATGGAATAAGTCAAGGGGTCCAGACATTTTCCGAAGGCACCGTATATCGCAAGGTAAAAGCTCGTATGAAATTAATAACTAACAAGAGGAAAAGACGTAGGAGGACTATCCGTACCAAACCTTAAATTGTATTTCCAGGTATTAACATTTCATCCCATCCCCTGGCTGGCTTTAGAGAGAAATATAGTGTCTCCTATTGTCCTGGAAGAGGTGGTCTCCACTGATATATCCCTTAAACAATGTAAACTAGCTTGTTTATTATTGCTCACACTATTTATATTTGGCGCAAAATGTACAATGTAACTGGGAATCAAAAATTGCTGACTGGCTCGATCTTATGTGGCGTAACTTGAAATGTTCAGCTTTTTCTTTTTAATTTTTTTTTACATTAGGATAAAGTAGAGGCTAGAATATGTTAGGAACAATGTGTAAGTAATTCTGATTTGAAAGTTGATCAACTTGTAACCTCACTTTTGAGAAAGTGGCCCTTGAATGTTTGGCCCTTGAACATAACTAATCTTTGTTAAACATAAATACCAATCTTGTTTTTGCATAGATTCCGCGACGCTGTCAGCTTTTGACAGCTAAGACCGCTATTTCTTGTCACCGGAATCCCGCTTAACTGACAGGTTAGAGTCTGCTTCAAAGAGCCGCTAACCTAGCTAAGTTGCTAACGTCAAGCTGACAGGTTAGAGTCTGCTTCCAAGAGCCGCTAACCTAGCTAAGTTGCTAACGCCAAGCTGACAGGTTAGAGTCTGCTTCAAAGGGCCGCTAACCTAGCTAAGTTGCTAACGTCAAGCTGACAGGTTAGAGTCTGCATCCAAGAGCCGCTAACCTAGCTAAGTTGCTAACGTCAAGCTGACAGGTTAGAGTCTGCCTCCAAGAGCCGCTAACCTAGCTAAGTTGCTAACGTCAAGCTGACAGGTTAGAGTCTGCTTCCAAGAGCCGCTAACCTAGCTAAGTTGCTAACGTCAAGCTGAAGGTTAGAGTCTGCTTCCAAGAGCCGCTAACCTAGCTAAGTTGATAACGTCAAGCTGACAGGTTAGAGTCCGCTTCCAAGAGCCGCTAACCTAGCTAAGTTGCTAACGTCAAGCTGACAATGTTTGTCCCAGATGAGTTTTCCAATGGAGCCCTCTTTGTTCGGGAGAAGTAAATGAATGGTTCCAGTGCTGTAGAAGTATCTACTGCAGTACTGTTTTAGAACAAACTGGATCATTAAGAGATCCAATGCAGCAATTTGCTTGCCAAGGATTATTGGCTTGAGGTGACTTCCTTCATCACACGGGTAGCCAGCCTACGTAAGAAACTGGAGAAAACTGCAGAGTGGAATGTTTAACCTTTTCTACACCGGTGTCTGGACAGCGTTGGCGCGTGTTGGATATATCTCCGTCTTGTCGTTTGTCGTTATACGACTGGCCGGTGTTGCCCGGAGTTCGTTGCCAGGGGAGCCATCTCTCTTCTCCCCCATCTGATAGAGGAGTCAAAGAATAACAAAGAAGAAAAACAAAACACGTTTTTATATGAATCATTTGGTTTCCTGGATCCTTTCACAGCATTATAAGGCTGCATTGAGACAATGACTTATCAATGACCCAAGCCCAGCTCAGTTAATCCCTACCATTGTGTCGCTGAGTCATCATAATGCTTCAGCAAAATGTACATTATCCCAGGGGCGTTGGTAGACACAATGTATGTAGCCTAATGAACAGTGGCGAAAGTATTCACCCCCCCCCCCCCCCCTTAGCATTTTTCCTATTTTGTTGCCTTACAACCTGGAATTAAAATGGATTTTTAAGGGGTTTGTATCATTTGATTTACACAACATGCCTACCACTTTGAAGATACAATTTCTTTTTTTGAAACAAGAAATAAGAAAAAAAAACGGAGAACTTGAGCGTGCATAACTATTAATCTCCCCCCAAAGTCTTTGTAGAGTCACCTTTTGCAGTAATTACAGCTGCAAGTCTCTTGGGGTATGTCTCTATAAGCTTGGCACATCTAGCCACTGAGATTTTTGTCCTTTCTTCAAGGCAAAACTGCTCCACCTCCTTCAAGTGGATGGGTTCCGCTTGTGTACAGAAATCTTTAAGTCATACCACATATTCTCAATTGGGTTGTGCCGTGGCGGAGGTCTTTGTGGGCTATACTCAGCCTTGTCTCAGGATGGTAAGTTGGTGGTTGAAGATATCCCTCTAGTGGTGTGGGGGCTGTGCTTTGGCAAAGTGGGTGGGGTTATATCCTTCCTGTTTGGCCCTGTCCGGGGGTGTCCTCGGAGTGGGCCACAGTGTCTCCTGACCCCTCCTGTCTCAGCCTCCAGTATTTATGCTGCAGTAGTTTATGTGTCGGGGGGCTAGGGTCAGTTTGTTATATCTGGAGTACTTCTCCTGTCCTATTCGGTGTCCTGTGTGAATCTAAGTGTGCGTTCTCTAATTCTCTCCTTCTCTCTTTCTCTCTCTCGGAGGACCTGAGCCCTAGGACCATGCCCCAGGAATACCTGACATGATGACTCCTTGCTGTCCCCAGTCCACCTGACTGTGCTGCTGCTCCAGTTTCAACTATTCTGCCTTATTATTATTCAACCATGCTGGTCATTTATGAACATTTGAACATCTTGACCATGTTTTGTTATAATCTCCACCCGGCACAGCCAGAAGAAGACTGGCCACCCCACATAGCCTGGTTCCTCTCTAGGTTTCTTCCTAGGTTGTGCCCTTTCTAGGGAGTTTTTCCTAGCCACGTGCTTCTACACCTGCATTGCTTGCTGTTTGGGGTTTTAGGCTGGGTTTCTGTACAGCACTTTGAGATATCAGCTGATGTACGAAGGGCTATATAAATAAATTTGATTGATTGAGATCTGGGTTTGACTAGGCCATTCCAAGACATTTAAATGTTTCCCCTTAAACCACTGAAGTGTTGCTTTAGCAGTATGCTTAAGGTCATTGTCCTGCTGGAAGGTGAACCTCTGTCTCAAATCTCCTGAAGACTGAAACAGGTTTTCCTCAAAAATGTCCCTGTATTAAGCGCCATCCATCATTCCTTCAATTCTGACCAGTTTCCCAGTCCCTGCCGATGAAAAACATCCCCACAGCATGATGCTGCCACCCCCATGCTTCACTGTAGGGATAGTGTTCTTGGGGTGATGAGAGGTGTTGGGTTTGTGCCAGACATAGCGTTTTCCTTGATGGCCAAAAAGCTCAATTTTAGTCTCATCTGACCAGAGTACCTTCTTTCATATGTTTGGGGAGTATCCCACATGCCTTTTGGCAAACACCAAACATGTTTGCTTATTTGTTTCTGGCAATCTTCCATAAAGCCCAGCTCTGTGGAGTGTACGGCTTAAAGTGGTCCTACGGACAGATACTCCAATCTCCACTGTGAAGTTTGCAGCTCCTTCAGGGTTATCTTTGGTCTCTTTGTTGCCTCTCTGATTAATGCCCTGTTTGGAGAGCTCCTTGGTCTTCATGGTGCTGCTTTCTTGGTGGTGTTGCAGACTCTGGGGCCTTTCAGAACAGGTGTATACATACTGAGATCATGTGACACTTAGATTGCACACAGGTGGACTTTATTTGACTAATTATGTGACTTCAGAAGGTAATTGGTTGCACCAGATCGTATTTAGGGGCTTCATAGCAGAGGGGAGGGGCTTCACAGCAGAGGGGAGGGGCTTCATAGCAGAGGGGAGGGGCTTCATAGCAGAGGGGGTGAATACATAGGCCACTTTTCATTTTATTTTATTTATTTTTTTAAATTTTAAACGTTCCTTTTTTCCATTTCACTTCACCAATTTGGACTATTTTGTGTCCATTACATGAAATCCAAATAAAAATAAATTTAAATGACAGGTTGTAATGCAACAAAATGGTTAAAACGCCAATGGGGGTGAATACTTTGCAGTGTCCCTCTAACTAACCCGAATGACTCTGCTGATCCTAAAGATCTTGTATGCAGTAATCATGTGCATATGAACCAGATTTATACTGTTAGCACTGAGGCGGTGTGCCCTAGTAGGAAGTCCACTGTGAGCAGCTCACTCTGCACTAACATAAATAACATAAGCATATCTACTTCTGCTAAGCTTTCCAGTAAAGCAATGAAAACAAGCAAGCATCCCATAAAAGTGCTCAAAATAGCCCACATTAACATAAGAAACAAGGTTCATGAAATTAATAATTTGCTAGAAACAGATGACATTCATATACTGACTATCTCTGAAACTCACTTAGATAATACCTTTGATGATACAGTGGTAGCAATACATGGTTGTAACATTTACCAAAGGTGGAGGTGTGGCTGTCAATATTCAGAACCACATTCCTGTAAAGATTAGAGAGGATCTCATGTTAAATAGTGTTGACGTGATATGGCTACAGGTTCATCTGCCTCTCCTAAAGCCCATTCTGGTGGGAAGCTGCTATAGACCACCAAGTGCTAACAGTCAGTATCTGGATAATGTTAAATACTGTTGAAGTGATATGGCTATAGGTTCATCTGCCTCTCCTAAAGCCCATTCTGGTGGGAAGCTGCTATAGACCACCAAGTGCTAACAGTCAGCATCTGGATAATATGTGTGAAATGCTTGATAATGTATGTGATATCAACAGAGAGGTGTATTTTCTGGGTGATGTAAATATTGGCTGGCTTTCATCAAGCTGCCAAACTCAAGAAAAACCTTCTAACTGTAACCAGTGCCTGCAACCTGGTTCAGGTTGTCAGTCAACCTACCAGGGTATTTACAAACAGCACAGGAATTAAATCATCAACATGTATTGATCACATCTACCGACTGATATTGCCAACTACTTGAATGATTTTTTTATTGGCAAGATTAACAAATTTAGGCATGACATGCCAGCAACAAATGCTGACACTACACATCCAAGTAAATCTGACCAAATTATGAAAGACAATAATTGTAATTTAGAATTTTGTAAAGTGAGTGTGGAAGAGGTGAAAATGATTAATTAAGTAATTATTGTTGTCTATCAACAATGACAAGCAACCGTTGTCTGACAACTTGGATGGAAAATTACTGAGGGTAATAGCGGACGATATTGCATCTCCTATTTGCCACATCTTCAATTTCATCCTACTAGAAAGTGTGTGCCCTCAGGCCTGGAGGGACGCAAAAGTCATTCCACTACCCAAGAATAGTAAAGCCCCCTTTACTGGCTCAAATAGCCGACCACTCAGCCTGTTACCAGCCCTTAGTAAACTTTTTGAAAAAATTGTGTTTGAGCAGATACAAGGCTATTTTACAGTAACCAAATTGACAGCAAACTTGCAGCAGCACCCTTATAGGGAAGGACGGCACTTACACAAATGACTGATGATTGGCTGAGAGAAATGTATTATAAAAAGATTGTGGGAGCTGTTTTGTTAGTCTTCAGTGCGGCTTTTGACATTATCGATCATAGTCTGCTGCTGGAAAAACATATGTGTCTTGGCTTAACACCCCCTGCTATATTGTGGATAAAGAGTTACCTGTCTAACCGAACACAGAGGGTGTTCTTTAATGGAAGCCTCTCCAACATAATCCAGGCAGAATCAGGAATTCCCCAGGGCAGCTGTCTAGGCCCCTTACCTTTTTCAATCTTTACTAACGACACGCTACTGGCTTTGAGTAAAGCCAGAGTGTCTATGTACAGTGCCTTGCGAAAGTATTCGGCCCCCTTGAACTTTGCGACCTTTTGCCACATTTCAGGCTTCAAACATAAAGATATAAAACTGTATTTTTTTGTGAAGAATCAACAACAAGTGGGACACAATCATGAAGTGGAACGACATTTATTGGATATTTCAAACTTTTTTAACAAATCAAAAACTGAAAAATTGGGCGTGCAAAATTATTCAGCCCCCTTAAGTTAATACTTTGTAGCGTCACCTTTTGCTGCGATTACAGCTGTAAGTCGCTTGGGGTATGTCTCTATCAGTTTTGCACATCGAGAGACTGACATTTTTTCCCATTTCTCCTTGCAAAACAGCTCGAGCTCAGTGAGGTTGGATGGAGAGCATTTGTGAACAGCAGTTTTCAGTTCTTTCCACAGATTCTCGATTGGATTCAGGTCTGGACTTTGACTTGGCCATTCTAACACCTGGATATGTTTATTTTTGAACCATTCCATTGTAGATTTTGCTTTATGTTTTGGATCATTGTCTTGTTGGAAGACAAATCTCCGTCCCAGTCTCAGGTCTTTTGCAGACTCCATCAGGTTTTCTTCCAGAATGGTCCTGTATTTGGCTCCATCCATCTTCCCATCCATTTTAACCATCTTCCCTGTCCCTGCTGAAGAAAAGCAGGCCCAAACCATGATGCTGCCACCACCATGTTTGACAGTGGGGATGGTGTGTTCAGCTGTGTTGCTTTTACGCCAGATTTCATCACTACTTGTATTTGTGAGAGGTATTGACATGGTGAAAGCATTGAGCTGTATGTTTAAATGACTAGCACAGAGCTCAGACACACATGCACACCCCACAAAACATGCCACCAGAGGTCTCGCTTCACAGTCCCCATTTCCAGAACACACTATGGGAGGTGCACATTACTACATAGAGCCATGACTACATGGAACTCTATTCCACATCAGGTAAGTGCTATCCCTCTCTACCCAGAAATACCAAGTACATAGTCATCATCCTGAATGCTATCACTCTCTACCTAGATATACACAGTACATAGTCATTATCCTGAATGCTATCCCTCTCTATCCAGAAATACCCACTACACCCAAAGAGGAGCCAGTGATCTACAGAAACTGTGCTGAAATCTTCCGATCTGGGCTCACAGAGAATGGTGTCCACAGCATACGACCCCTGAACTCTACCCGCACAGTGAAGGTAAGGGGTTACGACCCCCAACTCTACCCACACAGTTAAGGTAAGGGGTTATGACCCCCTAACTCTACCCACACAGTTAAGGTAAGGGGTTACGACCCCCTAACTCTACCCACACAGTTAAGGTAAGGGGTTACGACCCCTAACTCTACCCACACAGTTAAGGTAAGGGGTTACGACCCCTAACTCTACCCACACAGTTAAGGTAAGGGGTTACGACCCCCTAACTCTACCCACACAGTGAAGGTAAGGGGTTACGACCCCCAACTCTACCCACACAGTGAAGGTAAGGGGTTACCTTCACTCCATGTATTTAAAACACATTAAGGCCTGGAGGGACAGAGAGGGGGACTGTGTGGATGTTTTATTGTATTGGAGACACATTGAGGCCTGGAGGGACAGAGAGGGGGACTGTGTGGATGTTTTAGTGTATTGGAGACACAGAGAGGGGGACTGTGTGGATGTTTTCATGTATTGGAGACACATTAAGGAGGTGGTGGTGGAGGTGGAGGAGGAGGTGGAGGTGGTGGTGGTGGTGAAGGTGGAGGAGGAGGTGGTGGTGGTGGTGGTGGTGGTGGTGGTGGAGGAGGAGGAGGTGGTGGTGGAGGAGGAGGAGGTGGTGGTGATGGTGGAGGAGGAGGTGGTGGTGGTGGTGGAGGTGGAGGAGGAGGTGGTGGTGGAGGTGGTGGTGGTGGTGGAGGAGGAGGTGGAGGTGGTGGTGGTGGTGAAGGTGGAGGAGGAGGTGGTGGTGGTGGTGGTGGAGGTGGCCCGTAGGGTTCTATTTGGGACACATGATAGACTCCAGCAGTGTCACCCCAGTGCTTTCAATCTCTGCCATCAAAAACCATCTACTCTCACTCACTCACTCTCTCACTCACTCACTCACTCACTCACTCACTCACTCACTCACTCACTCACTCTACTCATTCTACTCATGAAAATGCACAAAACATGGCATATTCTTACCGATTATAAAAGGATACAGAAAAGGCTATTTCTACGGTGCGGTCCCTGCAGCATTATAACACAAGAGATTTGGCCTTGAATAGCTCAGCCCTATCCAAAGCATATGAGTATGGAGAATTCAGTATGGAACTGTTCAGAAACAACACAATACATTGCCCTCTCTCGGGAATTGGATTTCCTTACAAAAAATCTATTTAAAAATCTATGTCAGGTCCCATGGTCTGAATTCAGAATGTTGTTTGGAAAACCCAGGGACCAGATCCTTGGCTGAATGTCAGACTTTGAGGTGGAGGAAGAGGTGGATGTGGAGGAGGGGGTGGTGGTGGTGGAGGAAGTGGAGGTGGTGATGGTGGAGGAGGAGGCGGAGATGGTGGATGGGGATATGGAGGAGGAGGTGGAGGTGGTGGAGGAGGAGGGGGTGGAGGAGGAGGAGGTGGTGGATGTGGATGTGGAGGAGGAGGTGGGGGAGTAGGAGCATTTGGTGGAGTAGGAGCAGGTGGTTGAGGAGGAGGTGGAGGTGGTGGAGTAGGAGGAGGTGGAGGTGGTGGAGTAGGAGGAGGTGGTGGAGGAGGAGGTGGATGTGGATGTGGATGAGGTGGTGATGGTGGAGGAGGAGGAGGAGGTGGTGATGGAGGAGGTGGTGGTGATGGAGGAGGTGGTGATCTCTCTCGCTCCCTCCCTTTGTTCTCCTTGGACACTGACAATATTAAGTGTATCATTCCTTTTGGATGAAGATAAAATGAGAGACAGAGGCCAGCAGTCCAACAGGCAGCCTGACACCTGAGGCTGTGAGTCTGTCCAGAGGTCTTCTAGTGGAGAGAGAGAGAGAGAGAGAGAGTCTTCCTAGTGAAAACGGAGAGAGAGAGAGAAAGAGAGAGAGAGAGTATTACTAGTGAAAACACAGAGAGAGAGAGAAAGTCTTCCTAGCGAAAACACAGAGAGAGAAAGAGAGAGAGACCAGAGGTATTCTAGTGGAGAGAGAGAGAGAGAGTCTTCCTAGCGAAAACACAGAGAGAGAAAGAGAGAGAGACCAGAGGTATTCTAGTGGAGAGAGAGAGAGAGAGAGTCTTCCTAGTGAAAACACAGAGAGAGAGAGAAAGAGAGAGAGACCAGAGGTATTCTAGTGGAGAGAGAGAGAGAGAGTATTCCTAGTGAAAACACAGAGAGAGAAAGAGAGAGAGACCAGAGGTATTCTAGTGGAGAGAGAGAGAGAGAGAGTCTTCCTAGTGAAAACACAGAGAGAGAGAGAAAGAGAGAGAGACCAGAGGTATTCTAGTGGAGAGAGAGAGAGAGAGTTTTCCTAGTGAAAACACAGAGAGAGAGAGAAAGAGAGAGAGACCAGAGGTATTCTAGTGGAGAGAGAGAGAGAGAGTCTTCCTAGTGAAAACACAGAGAGAGAGAGAGAAAGAGAGAGAGGCCATTGAAACATCAATCAGCCTTTCAGACTGTAGACCTATACTGATTATTGAAACATAAATCTATTTTTAAGAAAGCCTGACATTGACATTGATATAGCTGGTAGGAAATGGTTAGATTTGACTCAGGGAATACTGACATTGATTAAGGTACTGTATTTTTAAAATTTAAACATGCATTCTTGGAGTGCAAGAATCTCAAAAACCTGTTACTGGGATTACCATCTCAATTCATTAACTATTGTATTGCTGTGCCTTTACATATAGCAGATACTCATATAGATGTCACAGGCCCTGTTCAGCTGTTCTGTAACCAGAAGTGGGTTTACCTGTTCAGGTGTTCTTTAACCAGAAGTGGGTTTACCTGTTCAGCTGTTCTGTAACCAGAAGTGGGTTTACCTGTTCAGGTGTTCTGTAACCAGAAGTGGGTTTACCTGTTCAGGTGTTCTGTAACCAGAAGTGGGTTTACCTGTTCAGCTGTTCTGTAACCAGAAGTGGGTTTACCTCTACAGGTGTTCTGTAACCAGAAGTGGGTGTACCTCTACAGGTGTTCTGTAACCAGAAGTGGGTTTACCTGTTCAGGTGTTCTGTAACCAGAAGTGGGTTTACCTGTTCAGGTGTTCTGTAACCAGAAGTGGGTTTACCTCTACAGCTGTTCTGTAACCAGAAGTGGGTTTACCTCTACAGCTGTTCTGTAACCAGAAGTGGGTTTACCTGTTCAGCTGTTCTGTGACCAGAAGTGGGTTTACCTGTTCAGCTGTTCTGTAACCAGAAGTGGGTTTACCTCTACAGGTGTTCTGTGACCAGAAGTAGGTTTACCTGTTCAGCTGTTCTGTAACCAGAAGTGGGTTTTCACTGTTCAGGTGTTCTGTAACGAGAAGTCGGTTTACCTGTTCAGCTGTTCTGTAACCAGAAGTGGGTTTACCTGTTCAGGTGTTCTGTGACCAGAAGTGGGTTTACCTGTTCAGCTGTTCTGTAACCAGAAGTGGGTTTACCTCTACAGGTGTTCTGTAACCAGAAGTGGGTTTACCTGTTCAGGTGTTCTGTGACCAGAAGTGGGTTTACCTGTTCAGGTGTTCTGTAACCAGAAGTGGGTTTACCTCTACAGGTGTTCTGTAACCAGAAGTGGGTTTACCTGTTCAGGTGTTCTGTAACCAGAAGTGGGTTTACCTCTACAGGTGTTCTGTAACCAGAAGTGGGTTTACCTCTACAGCTGTTCTGTAACCAGAAGTGGGTTTACCTGTTCAGGTGTTCTGTGACCAGAAGTGGGTTTACCTCTACAGGTGTTCTGTAACCAGAAGTAGGTTTACCTGTTCATCTGTTCTGTAACCAGAAGTGGGTTTACCTCTACAGCTGTTCTGTAACCAGAAGTGGGTTTACCTCTACAGGTGTTCTGTGATATGAAGACGAGAGGTGGAGGCTGGACAGTGCTGCAGCATCGTAGAGACGGAGCCGTGGATTTCCACCGTGGATGGAGGGATTACAAGATGGTATGTTCACTAGAACTTAAACCCAAGATGGTATGTTCACTAGAACTTAAACACAAGATGGTATGTTCACTAGACCTTAACACAAGATGGTATGTTCACTAGAATTTAAACACAAGATGGTATGTTCACTAGACCTTAACACAATATGTCAACCAGGTCTTCTTTGGTAGGTCATTGTAAGAGTCCTTTTCTGTAGTATTTCACTGAAATAGTAGTCAGAGGCTGGGTTGTCTAAGGCAGACTCTTTCACATTACGTTCATCTCAACACAAGTCTTTTTCTGTGTGTCATTCAGATATCTAATATCATTTGTTTTAAATAAAGTCAGACTTTTATTTCAGTGTGTTATCGTGGACAATTCTCAGAGTGTATGAGAGAACGTCATTTATTTAGTTTGGGAACCTGTTTTTGTCACAAGACTTCATCCAAAATCAAGATAGCAAAGTCTCTGAATCACAGGTGGGTTGTTATAACAGTTTCAGATCTGTGATCTGGGATGACCCTGGTTGTTTTGGTAGGCCAACCTTCTTGTTCCTCTACGACACTCCCTGTTGTTGCACCTGCACTCTCTCTGTCCCTCCCTGACGGTGTCCGATCCCTACACACACTCACCACACCATATCAGAGGCTCACACAGACAGACAGACAGACAGACAGACAGACAGACACATACCCCCCTCACACACTTGAATCTGTCACTTCAGACTCAGGAGGCTTTCTGAGGTGGTCAAGAGATCCCATGTAGAGTACTGGGGGTCATAGGGACTAGTTAACAGGACCAGTAGAGATCCCATGTAGAGTACTGGGGGTCATAGGGACTAGTTAACAGGACCAGTAGAGATCCCATGTAGAGTACTGGGGGTCATAGGGACTAGTTAACAGGACCAGTAGAGATCCCATGTAGAGTACTGGGGGTCATAGGGACTAGTTAACAGGACCAGTAGAGATCCCATGTAGAGTACTGGGGGTCATAGGGACTAGTTAACAGGACAAGTAGAGATCCCATGTAGAGTACTGGGGGTCATAGGGACTAGTTAACAGGACCAGTAGAGATCCCATGTAGAGTACTGGGGGTCATAGGGACTAGTTAACAGGACCAGTAGAGATCCCATGTAGAGTACTGGGGGTCACAGGGACTAGTTAACAGGACCAGTAGAGATCCCATGTAGAGTACTGGGGGTCCTGAGAGACTAGTTAACAGGATGTTAACTGTTTGTCCCAGCTTTAGATCCTGCTGTAGTAGGGAAATCCCAAGTGTTTCCCAAATGCCACCCTTCTCCCTATATAGTGCACTACTTTTAACCAGGGTTCATAGGTGGCCCATAGGACTCAGGTCAAAAGTAGGGCACTATATAGGTAATAGGGACTCAATCGCAATGTTGTCCAATACTCGGCACAAACTGATCTTTGATGTTCTCACTGCCGTCAATAGTCACGATACACAGAAACGCCCACACGGAAGGGGAAATGCATGATTCTCTTTGAGATCCTTAAATCACAGTTTGAGGATATACGAGAGACTCTGCTTTTGGCTGTTCACTAGAACTTAAACCCAAGATGGTATGTTCACTAGACCTTAACACAAGATGGTATGTTCACTAGACCTTAACCCAAGATGGTATGTTCACTAGACCTTAACACAAGATGGTATGTTCACTAGACCTTAACCCAAGATGGTATGTTCACTAGAACTTAACACAAGATGGTATGTTCACTAGACCTTAACACAAGATGGTATGTTCACTAGACCTTAACACAAGATGGTATGTTCACTAGACCTTAACCCAAGATGGTATGTTCACTAGACCTTAACCCAAGATGGTATGTTCACTAGACCTTAACACAAGATGGTATGTTCACTAGACCTTAACCCAAGATGGTATGTTCACTAGACCTTAACACAAGATGGTATGTTCACTAGACCTTAACACAAGATGGTATGTTCACTAGAACTTAAACCCAAGATGGTATGTTCACTAGACCTTAACACAAGATGGTATGTTCACTAGACCTTAACACAAGATGGTATGTTCACTAGACCTTAACACAAGATGGTATGTTCACTAGAACTTAAACCCAAGATGGTATGTTCACTAGACCTTAACCCAAGATGGTATGTTCACTAGAACTTAAACCCAAGATGGTATGTTCACTAGACCTTAACACAAGATGGTATGTTCACTAGACCTTAACACAAGATGGTATGTTCACTAGACCTTAACACAAGATGGTATGTTCACTAGACCTTAACCCAAGATGGTATGTTCACTAGACCTTAACCCAAGATGGTATGTTCACTAGACCTTAACCCAAGATGGTATGTTCACTAGACCTTAACCCAAGATGGTATGTTCACTAGACCTTAACCCAAGATGGTATGTTCACTAGACCTTAACCCAAGATGGTATGTTCACTAGACCTTAACCCAAGATGGTATGTTCACTAGACCTTAACACAAGATGGTATGTTCACTAGACCTTAACACAAGATGGTATGTTCACTAGACCTTAACACAAGATGGTATGTTCACTAGACCTTAACACAAGATGGTATGTTCACTAGACCTTAACCCAAGATGGTATGTTCACTAGACCTTAACCCAAGATGGTATGTTCACTAGACCTTAACCCAAGATGGTATGTTCACTAGACCTTAACCCAAGATGGTATGTTCACTAGACCTTAACCCAAGATGGTATGTTCACTAGACCTTAACCCAAGATGGTATGTTCACTAGACCTTAACCCAAGATGGTATGTTCACTAGACCTTAACACAAGATGGTATGTTCACTAGACCTTAACCCAAGATGGTATGTTCACTAGACCTTAACACAAGATGTCAACCAGTTTCACTTCCTTCTGCTGCAGGTATAATTGTTTGGTTTGGAAATGGAAAAGTCAAAAATGGATCGCGCCACAAACATGATTTTTCAATATATTTTTCTCAAGAACAATATTTATTTTTACAAGTGGATGATAAATATTTGGGCCCCAGTCAGAGCGTGGGAGTGTGGAGTTTTAACGTCAGAGTAAAATCAGGCCTTCTGGACAGATAGTAAATGCTCCCAGACCTCATTCTCACATTCACGTAACCAACAAGAACTGACAGACAGACAGACCAAGGAGAGAGAGAGAGAGACAGAGAAATGCAGGGACTAACTGTTTATTTATTTTATTTTATTTTTTACCTTTATTTAACTCGGCAAGTCAGTTAAGAACAACTTCTTATTTTCAATGACGGTCTAGGAACAGTGGGTTAACTGCCTGTTCAGGGGCAGAATGACAGATTTGTACCTTGTCAGCTCGGGGGTTGCAACCTTCCGGTTACTAGTCCAACACTCTAACCACTAGGCTACGCTGTCTGTAGGAGGTCAGATATATACAGGGACTAACTGTCTGTAGGAGGTCAGAGATATACAGGGACTAACTGTCTGTAGGAGGTCAGAGATATACCAGATATACAGGGACTAACGGTCTGTAGGAGGTCAGAGAGGGATTGTCAGAAGTTATCAAGTTATTAACATTTGCTCATTCACTTTCCTCAGTCAAAATAATGTAACTCTTTACTCATAATATTCCTCATGTCTCTTCATCCCTCTCAACGGTAGAATGACATTACATTTTAACACATCTCTGTTGATGTCATCTGTACCCTCGGAAGCGATGTGAGTCATATGACCCTTCGTTCAGTTTGTCCTCTTCCACTAACCGTACCGTTTGCAGGGTTTCGGGGATCCCTCGGGAGAGTACTGGGCAGGAAATGATCTCATCCATCTGCTGACCAGCTCCCAAGAGTACAGTCTCCAGGTGCAGCTGAAGGATGACGAGGGGAACGAGGCCTACTCCCACTACGATCACTTCTATATAGACGCAGAGGACAAAAACTACAGGTACCAGCATGCAATGCTCCCATTACGATCACTTCTATATGGACGCAGTGGACAAAAACTACAGATACCAGCATGCAATGCACCATCCCACAGCAGGGAAGGCCGAGAGTCAAATCAAATCAAATATTATTTGTCACATGCTTCAAAACCACCTGTGTGGACGAACAGTGAAATGCTGACCTCCCAACAATGCAGAGAGAAACAAAAGGAAAATAATGACTCAAGGAATAAATACATTTTAGAGTAATGATAACTTGGCTATTTACAAGGGGCACTACTTGTACTGTAGGTAGGGGTAAACGATAGATAATAGACAGTAACAGCAGCATATGTGATGAGTCAAAAGAGTCAATGCAGGTAGACTAGGTAGCTGTTGGTTAACTAACTATTTATCAGTCTTGTTTACCAGTCTTATGGCTTGGGGGTAGAAGCTGTTCAGGGTCCTGTTGGTTCCAGACTTGGTGCATCGGTACTGCTTGCTGTGTGGTAGCAGAGAGAACAGTCTATGGTTTTGGGGGTAGAAGCTGTTCAGGGTCCTGTTGGTTCCAGACTTGGTGCATCGGTACTGCTTGCTGTGTGGTAGCAGAGAGAACAGTCTATGGTTTTGGGGGTAGAAGCTGTTCAGGGTCCTGTTGGTTCCAGACTTGGTGCATCGGTACCGCTTTCCGTGCGGTAGCAGAGAGAACAGTCTATAACTTGAGGTCGGATTGCGGGTTCATAGGGAACGAAGTCCATATTTCTCACACTTACACTAAGTGAGATTTTATCCTCAATCAGTCTTACTATTGTGTTAAAACTCTTCTGACATGTTAAGCTCTTAGAGCTATGTCTCAATCAGATCCGAATCAGGAAACTAAGTGGAAGTAACCCTGATTCTCGGGAGAGTTTGGTAAATAGTTGTGTTTCTGAAAGGCTTTTATGACCGGAGGTAATTGAATGAACCTGTAACCCTGGCAAGTCATCCAGCATGATCCACACTTTAACTGAGTCCTTCCCTTCCGTATCGCCGGGTTGAAAGTAAAAGGACAAAAGAGTAGATCATGTGATCTGTCTAGAAAAATGTGTGTTTGAAAAAGGCTGGAGGTATTTGACACAGTGATATTCTTTGTGATGAGTAACAACGTTACCTAGACATTTAGATCCAGGATTATCCTTAAATTACCTAAAATCCTACAAAGTTACCTAGACATTTAGATCCAGGACCATCCTTATTAAATGACCTAAAATCCTAAGTGTGTTGGCGCTGTATTCGTCCTCCTCTGTGTGTGACAAGCCCCCTGAATGGTGTTGATGTTGGTGAGCTGTCAGATCTGTTGCCAACTTCTGCTGAGCAGCACTCCATCTCACCTCGTTGTGTATGTGCTAGGTACATTATCATGCTGAGAACACTGGCTCTCCGCTGGTTTTCCTCTCCAGGGTTGGGTTCATTTAGGGACCTCCCCAGCCAGAGGCCTGTGGTGCTAGCCAGCCAATGCAGCCCCTACTCGGCTAATTCAACCTCTTCTCAAGCTTTCTCTGGCTAATTAAACCTCTTCTCAAGCTTTCTCTGGCTAATTCAACCTCTTCTCAAGCTTTCTCTGGCTAATTCAATCTCTTCACAAGCTTTCTCTGGCTAATTCATCTTCTTCTCAAGCTTTCTCTGGCTAATTCATCTTCTTCTCAAGCTTTCTCTGGCTAATTCAACCTCTTCTCAAGCTTTCTCTGGCTAATTCAATCTTTTCACAAGCTTTCTCTGGCTAATTAAACCTCTTCTCAAGCTTTCTCTGGCTAATTCAACCTCTTCTCAAGCTTTCTCTGGCTAATTCAATCTCTTCTCAAGCTTTCTCTGGCTAATTCAACCTCTTCTCAAGCTTTCTCTGGCCAGTAAAACCTATTCTCTAGCCTTCTCCATACAAGGCAACCCCTTATCCATATGTAACCCCTGTTCTGGATCAGTCCGGTCACCCAATTACTCCAACCTCTTCCAACCATCCAACCAAGGAAGGCACCCAACCCTTCGCCCAGTGTTTCCAAGCCAAAGCAGCATCTTCTCCAGCCCCCTCTCCCAAATGTTCCCTGTAACTAAGGCAGTAAGACCCATAGCCAGCCCCCTCTACCATCGGTAGCTAAGGCAATCAGACCCATAGCCAGCCCCCTCTACCATCGGTAGCTAAGGCAATCAGACCCATAGCCAGCCCCCTCTATCATCGGTAACTAAGGCAGTCTCATATCCATAGCCAGCCCCCTCTCCCACCTGGCCCCGTAACTAAGGCAGTCAGACCCATAGCCAGCCCCCTCTACCATCGGTAGCTAAGGCAGTCAGACCCATAGCCAGCACCCTCTCCCATCTGTCCCTGTAACTAAGGAGGAGGGAGGAGGGAGGAGGGAGGAGGAGGAGAGGGAGAGGGAGGAGGAGGAAGAGGAGAGAGCGGAGGAGGGGAGGAAGAGGAGAGAGCGGAGGAGGGAAGGAAGAGGAGAGAGAGGAGGAGGAGAAGGAGAAGGAGAGGAAGAGGAGGAGGAAGAGGATAGAGAGGAGGAGGAGAGGGAGGATTGAGGAGGAGAGGAGGAGGAAGAGGAGAGGGAGGAGGAGAAGAGGAGGAGAATGAGGAGTCCTTAGAGGGAGTTGTTCAGTCCCAGGTTCCTTAGCTTAGTGATGAGCTTGGAGGGCACTATGGTGTTGAACGCTGAGCTGTAGTCAATGAACAGCATTCTCATGTAGGTGTTCCTTTTGTCCAGGTGGGAAAGGGCAGTGTGGAGTGCAATAGAGATTGCGTCATCTGTGGTTTTGTTGGGGCGGTATGTAAATTGAAGTGGATACATTTCATGCTACATATGTGAGTGCTACAGGGCAATAGCCATTTAGGCAGGTTACTTTTGCATTCTTGGACACAGGGATTATGGTGGTTTGCTTGAAACATGTAGGTATTACATACTGGGTCAGGGAGAGGATGAAAATGTCTGTGAAGACCAGCTGGTCAGCGCATGTTCTGAGTACATGTGCTGGTTGCCCTGTGGCCTTGTGAATGTTAACCTGTTTAAAGGGCTTACTCACATCAGTGATCACACAGTCGTTCGGAATGGCTGGTGCTGTCATGCATGGTTCAGTGTTGCTTGCCTCAAAGCGAGCGTAGAAGGCATTTAGCTCATCTGGTCGGCTCGCGTCACTGGGCAGCTCACGGCTGGGTTTCCCTTTGTAAAACCTGATAGTTTGCAAGCCCTGACACATCCGTCGAGCGTCAGAGCAAGTGTAGTAGGATTCAAATTTGATTTTAGTCCTGTATTGATTTTAGTCCAGTATTGAATGTTTGATGGTTCGTCAAAAGGTGTAGCATTATTTATTATGATTGTTCAGATTAGTCTCCTGTTCCTTGAAAGCAGCAGCTCTAGCCTTTAGATCAGTGCGGATGAATCCCGGAACATATTCCAGTCTGTAGCTTAGCAACCGTTTCATCGGACCACTTCTGTATTGAGCACATCACTGGTACTTCCTGTTTGAGATTTTTGCTTGTAACGCAGGAATCAGGAGGATAAAGTTATGGTCAGATTTGCCAAATGGAGGATGAGGGAGAGCTTTGTATGAGTCTGTGTGTGGAGTAAAGGTGGTCTAGAATCAGCTTCGATCTCCAGCCCATCAGACTGTTAAACATTCTCCACTAGCCGGCCTCTTCCTTTTCCCATCTCCAGTCTCCACTAGCCGGCCTCTTCCTTTTCCCATCTCCAGCCTCCACTAGCCGGCCTCTTCCTTTTCCCATCTCGAGTCTCCAGTAGCCGGCCTCTTCCTTTTCCCATCTCCAGCCCATCAGACTGTTAAACAGTCTCCACTAGCCGGCCTCCGCCAAGTACTCTGACCTGAACCTTAACCACTTTTCTAGCCGGCTTCCACCCGGTACTCTACCCTGCACCTAAGAGACTGCTGCCCTACTGTTGGAGCTAGAAACACAAGCATTTAGCTGCACCTCCGATAACATCTGCAAATATGTGTACGCTTTGATTTGATTTGATCCGACTTAATCTGGGCCTGGAAAACGGGCCCTATGTGTTGACAGTTCTGGTCCGTTCCCTCTCCCAGTCTCCATGCCCAGGGGTTCAGTGGTACTGCTGGTCGCACCAGTAGTCTGACCCAGCCTGGGACCCAGTTCAGCACCAAGGACCGAGACAACGACCGCTGCTCTTGCAAGTGTGCCCAGATGTCTTCTGGAGGTATTCAGATCCCTGCTTCATCTTTCTCTCTTTCCCTACTTTCTATCTTTCTTCTCACTTCCTGTTTCATCTTTCTCTATTTCCCTACTTTCTATCTTTCTTCTCACTTCCTGTTTCATCTTTCTCTATTTCCCTACTTTCTATCTTTCTTCTCACTTCCTGTTTCATCTTTCTCTATTTCCCTACTTTCTATCTTTCTTCTCACTTCCTGTTTCATCTTTCTCTATTTCCCTACGTTCTATCTATCTTTCCTCTCACTTTATTTTCATCACTTCCTGTTTCATCCTCATGTAAAGTAGTACATGAACCTTCATGAAATCACTTTTTATGACCTTTGACCCATTTGACCACACAACCTGCTTTTCCCTCTTTGTTCCATTCTCTCTCCACTAGGTCCTAACCTCTAATCCCTGACCTCTGCCCTCTCCACTAGGTCCTGACCTCTCCCCTCTCCACTAGGTCTAGGTCCTGACCTCTGCCCTCTCCACTAGGTCCTGACCTCTCCCCTCTCCACTAGGTCCTGACCTCTGCCCTCTCCACTAGGTCCTGACCTCTGCCCAATCCACTAGGTCAGTGGTTTGAGGCGTGTGGTCCCTCTGCCCTCTCTCTTCCTGACACTTAACCTCTAACCCGTGACCTCTCCCCTCTCCACTAGGTTGGTGGTTTGAGGCGTGTGGTCCCTCCAACCTGAACGGTATCTACTACGCTGGCGTCTCCAACGTGGTCCGTTACAACGGCATCAAGTGGTACTACTGGAAGGGCGCCAGCCTCATGGCGACCATGACGACCATGATGGTTCGACCCGCAGGCTTCTGAGGGATAACAGCTGCGATAGCTGATGATTTCAAAGGGGAAGCGACTGATGACATCACCCTGACTGACTAAATTACTGACTGATGAGCGAATAATGAAGTTTGGAATACGATATTTGAGTGGCGATTTTAGAAATGTTTGATTGATGGATATGTTCAAAGGTTTTTTTTTTTCTCCAAAAATGTATTCTGTTGGCCTCCCAAGTGGTGCAGTGGTCTAAGACACTGCATCGCAGTGCTAGCCGTGCCACTAGAGATTCTGGGGTCGAGTCCAGTCTCTGTCGCAGCCGGCCCGCGACCGGGAGACCCATGGGGCGGCGTGCAATTGGCCTAGCGTCGTTCGGGTTAGGGGAGGGTTTGGGAGGTCCTTGTCCCATCGCGCTCTAGCGACTCCTGTGGCGGGCCGGGCGCAGTGCACGCTGACACGGTCGCCAGTTGTACGGTGTTTCCTACGACACATCGGTGCGGCTGGCTTCCGGGTCAAGAAGCATTGCGGCTTGTTCGGGTTGTGTATCAGAGGAAGCACGGCTCCCGACCTTCACCTCTCCTGAGTCCGTACAGGAGTTGCAGCGATGAGACAAGACTGTAACTACCAATTGGAAACGAAATTGGGGAGAAAAAGGGGTATTAACATTTAAAAAAACATGTTTCTGTTTTAGAGATTTTTCCCACTAAAATGGCACATAGGCAACAACTTAACCTCTTGGAACTCCCCATACCGGATCCGGTATCAGGAATACAGACTCAAGCTCATTACCATAACGCAACGTTAACTATTCATGAAAATCGCAAATGAAATGAAATAAATATGCCATCTCGCAAGCTTAGCCTTTTGTAAACAAAACTGTCATCTCAGATTTTCAAAATATGCTTCTCAACCATAGGAAAACAATAATTTGTGTAACAGTAGCTAGCAAACAAAGGATTTAGCGTTAGCATAGCGTTAGCATCCAGCACGCAACATTTCAACAAAAACATAAAAGCCTTCAAATAAAATCATTTACCTTTGAAGAACTTCTGATGTTTTCAATGAGGATACTCTCAGTTGGATAGCAGATGCTCAGTTTTTCCAAAAAGATTCTTTGTGTATTAGAAATAGCTCCGTTTTATACATCACATTTGGCTACCAAAAAAAAAACGAAAATTCAGTCCTCAAAACGCGAACTTTTTTCCAAATTAACTCCATAATATCGACTGAAAACATGGCAAACGCTGTTTAGAATCAATCATCAAGGTGTTTTTCACATATCTCTTCATTGATACATCGTTCTTGGACACATGCTTTCTCCCCTGAATCAAATGGTAAAGTGGAAGCAGCTGGCAATTGCGCACCGAATTCGACGCAGGACACCAGGCGGACACTTGGAAAATGTAGTCTCTTATGGTCAATCTTCCAATGATATGCCTACAAATACGTCACAATGCTGCTAAGACCTTGGGCGAACGACAGAAAGTGTAGGCTCATTCCTTGCGCAATCACAGCCATATAAGGAGACAATGGAAAACAGAGCTTCAGAAATTCTGCTAATTCCTGGGTGATGCATCATCTTGGTTTCGCCTGTAGAATGAGTTCTGGGGCACTTACAGACAAAATCTTTGCAGATTCTGAAACTTCAGAGTGTTTTCTTTCCAAAACGGTCAAGAATATGCATAGTCGAGCATCTTTTCGTGACAAAATATCGCGCTTAAAACGGGAACGTTTTTTATCCAAAAATGAAATAGCGCCCCCAGAGATCCAACAGGTTAA